>NC_022012.1:80941961-80948703 GCF_000317375.1 Microtus ochrogaster | reverse complement strand
GTTGTGAGCCACCATGTGGTTGCTGGGAATTGAACTCAGGACCTTTGGAAGAGCAGGCAATGCTCTTAACCTCTGAGCCATCTCTCCAGCCTCCTTGCCTCAGCTTTCTGAGTGCTAGGATTACAAGCAGGCATCACCATGCTTGGATTGTCAACACTTTATTGTCTACCCTTTGGATTATACACAGCCAAGTAGAAATTAACTAATGCTTGCATGAAATATCAAGAGACATAATCCAATCTCGTCTACAGAGCAAGTCCATAACAGCTAAAGTTGTTGCACAGAGAAACCCTGTCTCAAAATACAAGACAAACCAAACAAAAAGAAAAAGGAAAAGAGAGAGACATAAGCCTGAGAAAAATCAATTCCCAATGTTAATAAAAAGCCATTAGGGTACTCTCTAGTCCGTATGAACTATCACCACTCCACACTCAGACATCCTGTAAGCAAGAAAGTAGCTGTCAGTGCAATTCAACTTCTGACTTCTGAGTATGAAAGCTAAATAATCTATCGCCATTAGCATAGGGTATCCCTGCTTCTAAAGTGCTGACAGAGCTTCAGTCTCACTGGGTTTAGCCATACTCACCATGGTGGAGGACCATAAAGGACACCAGATCTGCGGGAGTGGTCCCATGAACGCCAGTCACCCCCAGCCCACCATCCTATTGTTGAGAACTCCTTTCTCATCATGTGTCAGGACTCCAACATGTGCCAATAGCTCTGCATACTATCCTCTTACCTCTCAAAGGTCTCAAAGGACAGGCTGGCTTTCTCCTCCTTGTGGTCACTACCACTGCCTGACCGATGCAGGCTCCGGCGGGAGTGTTTACGCCGAGGTTGCTCCCGTTCTGGTGTGTCATCTTGCTCTACAGTCTCACTCTCCACGTAAGGGTAGGCTACCAAGTTGATGTAACCATCACTGTCTCCCTCAAAACAGACAGAAACCACACCTGTTGGGAGAAAAAGCAGATGGTTAACAAATACCACCACTGGTGGGGGTCCGTGTAGGACATCCCCTCTTCTGACTGAACTATAAATCCTCTAGGGATAATAGCCAGCAGACATCCAGTTTGCAAAGACAGACAACCATCTTTATCCTCTATCTGCTGCTTACCTTTGAGGATAAATCTGTAATTATTTTCTACTCTTTTACTTCTCCCTTCTGCTTTCAGTTATCGACTTCTGTACCACTCACAAAGAATCTCTAGGTGACATTGAACCAGACAAATTTTAATGCTCTAGAGGGCAAGGACATGGCTCAGCAGTCAAAAGCAACTGCTGCTCTTTCAGAGTACCCAGCACTCATATGGTGGCAGCTCACAATCATCTGTTAACTTCGGCTCCAGGAGATCTAATCCCACCTCCACCTCTCCATAGGCACCAGGGATGCATGTGGTACACAGACGACATACACAACAATACTCATACGCATACAAAGCAAAAAATATTTTTCAAAGTGTGATTGGTGGCGCACACCTTTAGACCCAGTACTCAAAAGGTAGAAGCAGGTGGATCTCTGTGAATTCAAGGCCAGCCTGGTCTACAGAGTGAGTTCCAGAACAGCCAGAGCTACACAAAGAAACCCTGTCTTTTTCCAAAAGACACTTTATGAAAAAATTTTAACCCTCTTTCTATTCAACAGCTTTAAGATGATCCCACCCTTGTCAGTGACATCATCAGATCTCTGTTTTCCTTCTGCTTAACAGTGTCACCTGAAGAAACAAACTGTCTCCAAGACAGTGCTCATATGAAGTATTTCCTTCCCACCCTGAACACAGTGCTTTCCTAGCGTCTACCCTGGAATCTCTATGGTGAAATGCCTTTCTGTGTTTTCCTGCTATATCTCATGGAGCAATTTCTTCTCTCTCATTGCTTCATTTTCGTTGGGTAGCCCATAGTTCAAACGCACTATGAAGTGGATGATAGCCTTAAACTGTTCTTCCAGCCTCTGCTTCCCAAGTGTGAGGGTTACAGCTGTGCTCAACCATGTCTCCTTTTAACTCTCACTATGTAACTCTGGCCTCTTCCAAACCACAGGTCCCAGAGATCCATCTGCTTCTGCTTCCCAAGGGCTAGGATTAAAGGTATGCACCACCACTTCCCAACTTCTACTTTTAGTTTTTACGTATTTTGCTTACATGTGTGCACATGTATCACACAAAGCCAGGACAGGGCATGGAATCCCCTGGAACTGGAGTTCCAGGCGGGCATGAGCCTTCATGATGTAATGGGAACCAAGCCCAGGTCTGCAGGAAAGAGCTGCTCAACTGCGGAGCCACCTCTCCAGTGCCTCTGCCACTTATCAACCAATCTGTTTCTTCCAGATCATTACCAAAAGAGATAAAACAGAAACAATACCCAGAAATCTAATAAAGTTTTTTTAAGAATGAAAACCCAACAATAAAGCTGCTCTCTGCAGAATTTTCATATCCTACCTGGATCATGCCCATCAACTACATGTCTACTTTTACCCTCTTGCTGTACACAACTGGCTCCATAATCTGCAATGAGTGAGTGAGACGCACTATAGCACGTCAATACACAACCACAAGTGTCCTCTTCCACTCATTTCCTTTTCTAGGCCAGCTCTGCGTCCTCGTAGAAGAAAAATCCTTCCAAAATCAAAGGAAAGGATACTTCCTCCTTACATCTTACATCTTGCTCACGCTCACTCCTCAGGTTTCACATGCACAACCTGTCCATGTGTACTTTACGACTGTCTCTCGGGCAAGCTGTCACCACTGCCTTTTGAATTGGTTCCTGGTTGAACACCCTGCAGTCTACAGTCTTATACTCTAGGAGTTCCCTCACACTCTAGCCTTGACTGTCCCCAGCACTATCACACACTTCCAGAGAAGAACCATTCTTTCTACCAGTCTCTAGTTTTCCATCAAGGAATCCCTTAAGAAATTTCCGGGACATCGATTTTCTGAATCCTTTGTTCAAGTAATACTTTAGCTGAAGAAAAAGTTCTATGTTTGTTGCAAATGCAGTTTTACATTTTCCTTTCCAATTCAGATGGACCCGTACAGGCCAGCACTCCCAGTAAAGTGCTGACAAGACATGGATGAGCATAGACGACCTATCTCAGTCCTTGGTATGAAGGCAGGAAGTCACGGATGCCTCCGTCATGAGGAAGACACTTCCTTCCACATCTATCTTTAGCTTTTGCTTTTGACAAGTAAATAAACATGTACAAAACAATTACAGATTTCAAGAAGTACTGTGAAGAAACTAAATTAAGGTTCTATAATTGCAAATGATGTCTCCAAAACAGAGCATTTAGCAAAGGATGATCAAGGAGTGTCTGAGGGGTGCGGAGAGTTGCAGACACGAAGAAACACAATCCAATGTACAAGTAAACACAGAGGTAAAAACAAATGCCATCATAAAGCCCCAAGCTGGGATAGTCTTAAAAACCAGGCTCTGAAGATATAGATCAGCTAGCAGAATGCATCCTAGCATTCTCAAAAACCAAACAAAGGAAGCTGGGTGGTAGTGGCACTCACCTTTAATCTCAGTACTTGGGAGGCAGAGGCAGGCGGATCTCTGCGAGTTAGAGGCCAGTCTGGTCTACAAGAGCTAGTTCCAGGACAGGCTCCAAAGCTACACAGAGAAACTCTGTCTCAAAAGAAAGAGAGAGGGGGGGTGAGGGAGGGAACAAAGGACAGAACAGAGATATGATTTAGTGATAGAGTGTTCAGCTAGTCCATTCAAAGTACTGTTAAATCCCCGGTACTGTTAAAAAAACCACCACCACGCCAGGCGGTGGTGGCGCACGCCTTTAATCCCAGCACTCGGGAGGCAGAGACAGGCGGATCTCTGGGATTTTGAGGCCAGCCTGGTCTCCAAGAGCTAGTTCCAGGACAGGCACCAAAGCTACAGAGAAACCCTGTCTCAAAAAAACCAAAAGAAAAAAAAAAAAAAAAAAAAAAAAAAAAACCCCACCACCACCACCAACAACAAAAACCAAAAAAGGTAAATATAGACCCACACACAATCTTAAGTATGCACATCAAAACCAAGCAGGTCTCAGTTCTGAGCAGGACTCAGATCTTTGTATGCGACTGCATTATTTATAATAGCCAAAAGATGGAAGCAACATGAATGTGCTAACCCGCCAGTTTTTTTATTTTATTTAATGTATGCATTTGTTCCTGAGTGCATGTCTATACACCACATGCATGCAGTACCCACAAAGGCCAGAAGAGGGTGTCAGATCTTCTGAATCTGGGAATTGAACCGAGGTCCTATAAAGAGCAGCAAGAACTCTTAAGCATCAAGCCATCTCTCCAGCCCTCATCAAAAATTTTCAAGAGGCCTCTGAGGTAGTTCAGCGAGTGAAGGCACCTGTGGTCAGGTCTGATGGCATGAGCTCAACCTCTGGAACCTGTGTGGCAGCAGGAGAGAAGCAGTTCCTGAAAGCTGCCCTCTGTATGCCATGACACAAGAGTGCCTACACCATACAAATAAATGTTCTGCTTTAAATTTTGTTTTATGCATTGCTGGTGGGAATGCAAGCTGGCACAACCCCTTTGGATGTCAGTGTGGCGATTTCTCAGAAAATCAGGAAACAACCCTCCTCAAGACCCAATAATACCACTTTTGGGTATATATCCAAAGGATGCTCAATCGTGCCACAAGGACATGTGCTCAATTATGTTCATAGCAGCTTTGTTTGCCATAGCTAGAACCTGAATCAAAGAATGGATAAGGAAAATGTGGTACATTTACACAATGGAGTACTACACAGCAGAAGAAAATAACAGCTTGAATTTTGCAGGAAAATGGATGGAGCTAGAAAACATTATTTTGAGTGAGGTAACCCAGACATAGAAAGACAACTTTCATATGTACTCACTCATAGGTGGTTTTGAAAAAGCAAAGAAAGCCTGCCTACAAACCAACAATCCCAGAGAACTCAGACAACAATGAGGACACTAAGAGAGACTTACATAGATATAATCTACATGGGAAGTAGAAAGTAGAAAAAGACAAGATCTCTTGAGTAAATTGGGAGCATGAGGACCTTGGGGGAGGATTAAAGCAGGGAGGGGAGAGGCAGGGAGAGGAGCAGAGAAAAATGTAGAGCTCAATAAATATCATGGAAAAAATTAGTTAATTACTTAAAAAAACACAACCAGGCGGTGATGGTACAAACTTTTAATTCCAGCACTAGGGAGGCAGAGGCAGGAGGATCTCTGTGAGTTCGACGCCAGCCTGTTCTAAAGAGCTAGTTCCAGGACAGGCTTCAAAAAGCTACAGAGAGCCGGGCGGTGGTGGCGCACGCCTTTAATCCCAGCACTTGGGAGGCAGAGGCAGGCGGATCTCTGTGAGTTCGAGACCAGCCTGGTCTACAGAGCTAGTTCCAGGACAGGCTCCAAAGCCACAGAGAAACCCTGTCCTCAAAAAAAAAAAAAAAAAAAAAAAAGCTACAGAGAAACCCTGTCTTGGAAAACCAAACCACCCTGCCCCCCTCAAAAAAACCTGGCCAGATCATAAATTAATGTACACACAGAGTGCAAAGATGAGACATTAAAGTGGCCTGACTCCAAGTCACGGGGTTCTCTGTGTTCTACAAAATTAGCTCTTATCTTAAAACAGCTTCAAATGTTAAAAATTTCAGGGCTCCAGAATACTCCATAAACATATTTCTCCAGCACACACAGACACAGCACCACACCATGCCCTTGTCAGCTGTCCAATCACTTTAAAGTCTGCAAAGTACGCCTCTATACTCCTTAGGACCAAAGAACTGCCCCCTTCTCCCCTGTGTGGCAAACAAGAGACTTCTTGACAATAGGCTTTTCTCTACCAGTGGGTCTTCCTGCTATCAATTTTTCTTAGCTTTACTATCAATTAATTCAATTTTCATAGTCTAAAAACCTGATAATTTTAGTTTCTAATTTTTCCTAACAAAATTGAGATAACAGAGAACTACAACCACATCACAAGGTAAACAAAACAAGGACAACTGAGCCAAAGCCTGTCAGTCAAAGGCTGCTAGTCTCTCAAAAAGAACACTGACTGACCTTTGTATTCAGGGGTGAATTCTTTCATTTCAGGAGGGAGAGACTCGTAGAAGCGCTGTTCCCGGGAGATGAGAGGTTTGCACACAGTGTGATCGTCATACCGCATCATGCTGCTGTGTCCGCCCACCTGATGGATGAAGGGCTCCAGGAGGACTCCTCGGTCTCCAGCCCGACTTGCGTTCTTGCCATACTGCCCCACTTCCATGGTTTGACAAACACACATTGCGTTGGGGGCCGGTTGCACACTGATGGCAGACGATGCAGCTCATGGACCACAAAATGAGTGCTAGGTTGATTCTGGCTAGTGGGAGGCCAATGGTCAGAGTCTGCTTAGCTTATTGTTCTGTCCTAGGAAAAAGAAGATAGGGAATCAAGAAAGGAAATCAAAACATCTGGCAAGTCAGTGTTTCCTGCTGTGTGCCCCCATCATGCACACTACTGGAAGGTAACAGGCAGATGAGAACTTTGTTAAGTGATGCAGCACTGGTCTCCTCCACCCACTATCCTGTGTACATAAACTCCCCTACAACTCCAAGTACTCTGAGAATTTGGTTTCAGAGACAGACCATGTCACAACCATCAACAAGACAACAAACCTTCAAAGATTAAAAAGGATCAGCCGAAGCCGGGCGGTGGTGGCGCACGCCTTTAATCCCAGCACTCGGGAGGCAGAGGCAGGCGGATCTCTGTGAGTTCAAGACCAGCCTGGT
>NC_022012.1:80928734-80941758 GCF_000317375.1 Microtus ochrogaster | reverse complement strand
TCCAGGACAGGCTCCAAAGCTACAGAGAAACCCTGTCTCAAAAAAACCAAAAGAAAAATAAATAAAAAGGATCAGAAAAAACAGTAACAGTATGTTCTGCTCAGGGTCTCATCCTGAGTCAAGAGAAAGACATGGGTTTTGTTTGCATTCTGTCCATTAAGTGCACAACTCAGTGACATTAAATGCAATCCCACTGCTGTGCAACCACGGTCATCATTGACCCACCTACAGAGCACAGACTTCCATCGTCCACACTGAATTTGAAGCCAGTTTTTTTGGGTTGTGTGTGTGTGTGTGTGTGTGTGTTTTCTTAAAGTTTTTTAATACCGAGTGCTGGGATTAAAGGCGTGCGCCGCCACCACCCAGCAAGAGAAGAGTTTTACCTCAAACACCAGGTCACGTCAGTCAAGGTCCTTAACCTATGAGCCCTGCTGTTGGTTTTCTTAAACAAACAGTATCAGTATATATTATAGGAAAAGCACTGGTTCCCAAGAGGACTATAATTACATCACAATCCTCTTGGACAGTGGTTTTCACCTTCCTAAAACTTTGACCCTTCAATACAGTTCCTCAAGTCTTGATAACCACCAACCACAAAATTTTTTTCCTGGCTACTTCATACCTGTAATTTGCTATCGTTATGAATTGTAATGTAAATAAATGCAGATGGTCTTAGATGATCCCTGTGATCCCTTAAATGGGTTGCAACCTGAGAACCACTGCTCCAGGAGGTGGAAAAGAACTGCTAAACTCTCTTGGTATTTTTCCTTCATCTGTCCCTAACACCACTCCCCTCACCTCCCTTTTTCAATCTGCTCTAATGGTCTATCGCCTGCTCTCCCAGGTTTGCAGTCTCAAGACTCAGGCCTCTGTTCTCTTTTACTCAACACCAGATGCACATCCCACCAGCTTATTCACCAGGAACAAAACAGAGCTCATCTCCCTTTCCTAAAACCCTCTGCAACTGCAGTCTGCCCCTTCTCAACTCAGTTGTTACAGGGGTTCTTACTCGCCTTCCATGAGGCACTCCTCCTGGATCCCTTCAAAGAGCATCAGGTCTCAATGGCTTCTGACTTCCAGTGCCACACTCCTGGTATGGTCACTACCTCCTTTTTAACGGTTTGGACCATACTATGGCCTTCCAGATGGCTCATTCTCAAAACAGCAATCCTAGTTACTATAGTAGAATAGGAGTAAGAACACATGAGTTCAGCTGGGCGATGGAAGCACACATCTTTAATCCCAGCACTTGGGAGGCAGAGGCAGGCAGATCTGTGAGTTTGAGGCCAGCCTGCTCTACAAGAGGGTTGCGACACAGAGAAACCCTGTCTCAAAAAAACAAACAAACAAAAAAACCATGTGAGTTCTATATTGAAAATGCTGCAATTAGTGGTGGTAATCCCACTCCTTTTAACTCTAGCACTTGGGAGGCAGAGGCAGACAGATCTCTGAGTTAAAGCCAGCCTGGTCTTCAGAGCGAGTTCCAGGATATCCAGGACTGTTACAAAGAGAAACCCTGGCTAAAAACAAAAAACTAAATAAATAAATAAATAAAATGGTGCAATGGCTTCCACCTCACACAGAATAAAAGCACAATTTACTATACCTAACCCGAGCCATGAGACAGTCATTCCCTCCCCCAGTTTCATACTTTATATCCTACCCCTCTTGTATTTGCTTATTAACTCATTCTAGCCGTGGTCTCCATGCTGTTCCTCAAATACCCAAGACTTATTAGCACTAGCCACTCCTTTACCCAAAACACTCTCCAAGTTTAACTCCCCTACTGTCTTCAAGTTTTTGAACTGGGGAACTAATATGGCTCGGCAGTTAAGCATGTATACTGTTCTTGCGAAGAACTGGAGAATTCCAGCATTCAGGTCATGTGGCTCACAACTGCCTGTAAGTCCAGCTCCAGGAGGATCTGATGCCTCTGATCTACAATGCAACCTGCATTCATGTGCACATACCCACACACATAAAGAAATCACTTTTTAAATCTTCGAAATGGGCAAGATAGCTCAGTGGGTAAAGTGTTTATTGCACAAGCTTGACAACCTGTGTTTAATACCAGAAACCACATAAAGGTTGAAGAAGGGAACCCACCAGAGCTGACCTCTTCACTCACTCTCTCCTCTCCTCTCTCTTCTCTTTCTCTCTCTCTCTCTCTCTCTCTCTCTCTCTCTCTCTCTCTCTTTCTCTTTTTTCTTCTCAGTGGCATGTCCCCACCCCATCATATATTGACACAATAAATTTTTTAAAATTTAAAGTCTTTAAACTGTTTGGTGGCACATGCAGTGTTAGGGCCTTTAATGCCAACACTGGGGAGGCTGAGGCAGGAGGATATCAAATTTGAGATCACTGGGCAGTTTACTAAGGCCTTTTTTTCCCCTTTCTCTTTTTTTTTTTCAAGATGGTTTCTCAAAACAGTCCTGGCTTTGTAGACCAGGCTGACCTCAAACTCACAGAGATCTTCCTGCTTCTGCCTCCCAAGCACTGTGTTTAAAGGCATGTATCACCACCACCTAGCTAGCAAGACCTTTTTTCTCTCTGAAGATAGATAGCATCAGAGAGAAGAGGGCATCAGATCCCATTACAGATGATTGTGAGCTACTGTGTGGTTGCTGGGAACTGAACTCAGGATTTCTGGAGGACTCACCAATGCTCTTACACATACACACATATATGACATGCACATAATTTTTTTAAAGGACTGGAGGGGGCTGAGTTGCAGTTCATCCAGAGTGCCTGCCTAAAATTTAAGGAGTCCTATTTATATAATCCAGGCATGGTGGCACATGCCTGTAATTCCAGCACCCAGGAGGATGAGGCAGCAGGATCAGAAATCATCTTCATTTGTACCATAAATTCAAAGTTAACCAGAGAAATATAAGAACCCCATCTTAGGGGCTGGAGAGTGGGCTCAGAGGTTAAGAGGTTAAGAGTTGCCTGCTCTTCCAAAGGTCCTGAGTTCAATTCCCAGCAACTACATGGTGGCTCACAACCATCTGCAATGGGGTCTGGTGCCCTCTTCTGGCCTGCAGGCATACACACAGACAGAACATTGTATACATAAGAAATAACCAAGAACCCCATCTTAAACTAGGGGTAGAGAGCTGAGGATATACCTCTGTGATAGAGAACTTGTCTAGCATACATAAGACCTTACACTCAATCCTTATTACTAAAGAAAGTCGCTTGGCTTAGTGGCACACACCTTTAATCCCAGCACTCAGGAGGTAGAGGCAGGTGGATCTCTGGGAGTTCTAGGCCAGTCTGATCTACAGAGTGAGTTCTAGGACAGGCTCCATAGCTACTTAGAAACCCTGTCTTGAAAAACCAAAAGAAAAAGAAAAGGAAGTTGTTGACTACTCTGTCATAGTAAGATCCATCCTTACCTTGCCAACTTACCTGTAACCTACCTGCATTCTGCTTTTCAGTTAAGTGTGATTTTGTTTGCTCTTGGTTGGGTGGGGAAAGGGGAACTGGTGATACCAGAGACTAAAGTCAGGGCTACATATGCTAGGCAAGCACTCTAGCCACTGATCTGCACCCCAACGGCTTTCTCGTGGCTTTTTATCTCCTATTCTACATATTACACACGGAAGACATCTATTGTCTATTACTTGTTATTATAGGGCTAGCTTCATGAAGCTAAGTTTTTTTTTCTTACATACTTTTCTAAGTATGCAAAGAAATTCCTGGCATAGGATAGTTTCATAATAAATATAACTAAATAAACAAACATATTTATACATGTGGTCACAGCTCAAAGGCTGAGAAGTGATAAAATGTGTATATATATATATTTTTTTAAAGATTTATTTATTTATTATGTATACAACATTCCTTCCATGTATGCTTGCATGCCAAAAGGGGGCACCAGGTCTCATTATAGATGGCTGTAAGACACCATGTGGTTGCTGGGAATTGAACTCAGGACCTCTGGAAGAGCAGTCAGTGCTCTTAACCTCTGAGCCATCTCTCCAGCCCAAAATGTGTATATTTATAAAGCATAAACAGTTGTATACAAGAGAATAAGTATATAACATGAAAAAATGTTATGGAGGAGTAAAAATGGTTTTTTGCTTTTAGTATTATGCTTTATTGCCTGGCTTGGTGGCACATTCCTAATTAATCTCAGCACTTGGAGGCAGAGACAGGCAGATCTCTGTGGATTGGAGCCCATCCTGGTCTACATAGTGAGTTCCAGGTCAGCCATGGCTATAGGGCTATACAGTAAGACCTGATCTCAATAATAAAATAAAATAAAAAAGGCAACAGCAAAACACTTGTTTTGTTTCAGGCAGGGTCTTAAGTCTGTAACCAAGCCCCGGCTGGCCTGGAATTTACTGTGCAGTCAAGGCTGCCCTTGAACTAAGGGACAATTCCTCCTACCCCAGACTCCTGAGAGCTAAGAGTATAGACATCAACCTATCTCTACCAAAAACAGAACAAAAAGGTAAAATGGCTTTTCAAAGAACAAAGTATATTGGCTATGTGACAAAATTCCAAACTAACAGAAAAGAGAATATAAAATTCTGTGCAGACTATAAAAGATAAGTGAATCAAAAACAAGTTTAAATGTAGCCAGGTAAGAATAGCATAAAGAACAAAAGCTATAACAAAATACATTTTAAACAAGGAGCTACATAAAGATCCTATTGAACCAAACTTAGGAAACACAAAGTAAATGGTTGGGAGTTTTTCTTTTGGGTGTTTTCCCTTTTGTTTTTCTTGTCTGATTTAATTCAATAACACAAGCCTAGAAAGTGGCAGTGAATAAAAAGTCCTGGCAAACAAAGAGAAACTGTGATGAGCTTTGGTTGCAAACAAGGTCAGGGTATTTTAAGAACCAGGAAAACAATCTCCATGGCATTGCAAGGTAATACCTGGTCCCCGCATTGCTCAGACAGACCTACAGTCTCAGAGCAGCAGGCTTGCACTCTTAAGCTCAGAATTCAGAATTCTGCGGTCAACATACTTTTTGGGTTTTTGTTTGTTTGTTTGTTTTTGTTTTTCAAGACAGGGTTTCACTGTTAAACTCTGGCTGTGCTGGAACTCACTTTGTAGGCCAGGCTGGCCTCAAACTCAAAGATCCCACTGTCTCTGCCTCCCGAGTGCTGGGATTAAAGGCGCACATCACCATTGCCCGTCTTATTTTATATGGTCTCAGATTAAAGACTTGCATTTGCTAGGCAGTGCTTTTTATTAACTGAAGCATCTTTGGTGTCTTCATATTTTACAGGCAAATTTGCAAACTGCACCAAAAATTGGTTCATAAATCTAACATTTCTATTATTACTTCTTTTAGAAGAAAATGCTTCAGCGCTAGAGGTAATGTTGCTCAGTGGACAAAGTACATGCCTGGCATGTGTGAGTCTGTGATCAATCCCTAGCACAGCAAAGTAACTAACTGTATCACTTAGGCAGTGAAAGTATTATGACAGGTTATGACATTCTTTTAAAGGAATGACTTGTTTCTTTTCTCAGACAGGGTCTGAATATTACCCAGGGCAGCCGTGAATTTGTACTCCAACAACTCTCCTGCCTCTGTCTTCCAAGTAGCTGGGACTACAAATGGACAACACCCACCATTATTACTATTATTATTACTATTATTATGACTGAGACAAGATGTCACTACATGACCCTGGCTGGCCTGGAACTCAGAGATCCACCTGTCTCTCCCTCCCTAGTGCTGGGATTCAAGGTGTGGGATACCACCATCTGGTTTAAACTATTTTTTAAATTATTAATTGACCTGGGTGTAGAGGCATACACTTTAATCCTAAAACTTGGAATGCAAAGGCAATCAGATCATTGTGATTCTGAGGCCACCATGGTTTACATATCAATTTCTAGGCCAGTCAGGACTAGTGAGATCCTGCCTCAAAAGAAAATAAAAACCAGCAAAAAAGCATAGGAAGACGGTAAGCCTTTACATAAATGTTAGCAATTATTGCACAACCTGAAATCCACAAGGAGACAAAAATGAACCACATCTCCAATCTCAACACACAAAATTAATTCAAGATAAACACCTAAATGTAAAGACTTAAACTATAAAATTTCTAGGTGAAATTATAAAGTTATATGAATGGCATTACATGACTTCTAAGAAATTATCCAGGCATGGTGGTATACTCTGTTGATTCCAGCACTTGAGTGGCAGAGGCAGGTGGATCTCTGTGAGTTCAAGGTCAGCCTGATCTACATAGTGAATTATATACCAGCCAAGGATACAAAGTGAAAAACAAAACAAAAACAAAAAGAACTGCTTACCACTGGGTCAACAAGAAGACACAGCAACTACAACACCTTCAGGGCAGCTGGATGAGTCAGGTTCACTCCCAGCACCCACAGTAGAGAGCAGGCCCTCACAGTTGTCCTCTGACGCCACATGTGGCCACAATACGCATACATGTACACAAACATATACAGTAATAACAAAAACAAAACATCAACTTTCGGGACTGGAGAGATAGTTCAGCTGTTAGGACCGCCTGCTCTTCCAGAGGACCCAGGTTTGATTCCAAAAACCCAGATGATGGCTTACACCCATCTGTAAGTCCAGTTTCAGAGGCTTCAACACCTTCTGACCTCTGCATATACACACACAGTGCACACACTTAACAACAGCAAAACACCCATATATATAAAGTCTAAAATTTTAATAAAAAAATCATTTTTACTGTTAATTATGTACATGTGTGTGTCCACGTGTGAGGACGCACAAATGAGTGCAGGTGCCTACAGAGGCCAGAGGCACCAGACTCCCCTAGAGCTGGGGCTACAGGTGGCTGTAAGTCACCTGATATGGGTGCTAGGACTCAAGTAATCAGAAAAAGCAGCATATGCTCTTTTGTTTGGTTTTTTGGAGACAGGGTTTCTCAGTGTAGCCTTGGCTGTCCTGGAATTTGCTCTATAAATCAGGCTGGCCTTGAACTCACAGAGATGCAGTATATGCTCTTAAATACAGAGTCACTTCTGCAGGCTCTTGAACCCACACTTGAAAATCTTACTCTTTATGTGTATGGATGTTTTGCCTGTATGTATATAGATACATGCCTACAGAGGGCATCAGATCCCCTACAACTGAATTACACATGGCTCTAAGTAGGTAGAAAGTGAACCTAGGACCTTTGCAAGAGCACTAGGTGCTCTTGGCCACTAAGCCATCTCTCCAGCCCCTAAACCTACATTTAAAAAATAAATAAATAAATGAACTAAGCATGGTGGCCCACATTTTTATTCCCAGCCCTGAGAGAAAAAGGCAGGAAGATCTCTGTGAGCTTGAGGACAGCCAAGGCCTATATAGTGAGATCCTTTCTCAAAAAAAAAAAAAAAGAGGAATATAAATATATTTTATATTCCTAGGCTCTAGGTGTGGTGGTACAGGTCTTTAACTCTACTCCTACAAGGCAGATCTCCGTTGAGTCTGAAGCTAGTCAAAGACACAAGGTTAAGACCACGTCTCAAAACAACAATTGAAAGAATAATAAATGGGCATAGTGCTATGTGTTCCTAGCACTGGGAAGGTAGAAATAAGTAGATCCTTGAGGCTTGCTGGTCATCCAGCCTCACCTACTTGGTGAGTTCCAGGACAGTTAAGAACCCTTTATCAAAAAAGAATGCGAACATCATCTGAAGAAATGAACCTAACACTGTCCTCTGGCCTTCACCCAAATAGGCACAGAAGCATCTATGCATGCGTACGCACACACAAAATATAGAGTAAGTGAAGGGTTTTAGTTTTTTGGGTTTTTTTGCTTTGCTTTATTTTGTTTTTAATGAGACAGGGTTTCTCAGTGTACCCCTGGCTGTCCTGGAACTCACTCTATAGACCAGGCTGGCCTTGAACTCAGAGAACTGCCTGCTTTTGCCTCCTGAGGGCCAAGATTAAAGATGTGCCACCACGGCCAGGCCTTAAATGAAGTTTTAAAATAACTCAAACATACCTATGATGAGAAAAATCAAAGCACAGTTTAACCTAGGTTAGGATAATGTAGCAGCTTAAATCAACACAGCATTAAAGAAACAAACTAGAGTTGGGCACAGTTACACACACTTGTAATTCCAGCCCTCAGAAGGCTAAAGCAGGAAGACCGAGTTCAAGGACAGGCTGTGTTAAATAGTGAAACCCTGTCCTCAAAAATAAGGGGGCTGGGGATCTGGTAGTAATCATCACCTCTATTCAGAAAAATGTTTGTTGATGTAACAACTAGCAGTTTACCAGTTTCCAATAAATTTAGCTCCAAACCCACCCCCCACTGCCTACTTGACAAAAAACAGAGATGAAATCTTTATTTTCCCTTGCTAGCTTTTATTAAGCTTTGTCAGCAGACATTAAAGAATACTAATGCAAAAAGAAAAACTCTCCATCCCAGTTCCATTATGCAACTCTCACCAGGTCCCACCACTTAGCCAGCTTTCCTAGAGCCCAACCACAGCTGTTCTGACTCCCACGATGCATCACAGAGGCCAGCAGCTTCCTCTAACACCTCACCCAAGAACTTCACAGTATAATGTTTTTGGTGATACATTTCCTTGTAAATGGAATCTACCCACTAAGTTCTAGGATGTCGATTTCTAACATGTTCTGCCAACACAACCCCACAATGATTTTCTCTGCCATCTAGTTAGTCAAAGCTGTGTCCCATCTAACAAGACTTCAGCCTAGGAATGGGGTCTTCCATAAGCATATTTATGAGCCCTATGGACCACAGCCACCTACCCATTCCCAAATGTAGTCTCTCAATTCTTTTCTTGAGTTCTCTCTACTGCTCACTAGTCCCTCATTACTCCAATTTCTTATACTTATTTATTTATATATATTCACAGTTGGCTGGATTTAGCTCAGCGATAGAACACTAGCCTAGAATGGGCAAGACCTTTAAATGAGGTCAATTCCCACACCAAAATAAAAAAGAAATTAACACAAATAAAAATCTAAAATTAGCCAAGTACGGTGACAGATACCTTTAATCCCAGCACTCTCAGGAGGCAGAGGCAGGTGGATCTCTGAGTTCAAAGCCAGTCGGATCTATGTAAAAAATTCCAGGACAGGTAGGGTTACCAAAACAAAACAAAGACCCTGTCTTAAAAGAAAAAGGAAAAAACTTTTCATTTTAATATTTGCTCACCAAGGTCGATTTTCTTGGGAGACACTGATGAAATATCTAATACAATCATATATCTTATTTCCAGATAGATTAGAAACTTCCTGGTACTCATGTCTATTTTCTGTGCTAATAGAAACAAGCTCCTTTTAACTTTACCTGCACTTTTGGTATTTAAAATACCAAAAATCATCAAAACCTAGCATAGTAGAGTAGGCTTGTAATCCCGGCTGAGTCAGGAAAACCACAAATTCAAGACCTACCAGGCTACACAACCTGGACAGCTAGTGAGACCCTGTCAGAACTGGAGATATAGCTCAGAGTACAAAGCCTACAGAGCATACTGAAAGCCTAGGTTCGATCTCCAGGAAAGTTCCGAATAACTGAAGGAAGTGATAACTTGACCCTGTCTTTTACCAGACAAGCTCTATGAGGTAGGGAAAGCAGGCATCTCCAACAGGTACCAGAGGGAAATGACTTGCCAAGTAAGGGTCCACAGCTAAGAAATACTTAAAACATTATTTTCCTTGTCTGGTTGCTGAAAAAAAGTGTTAAGAAACAGGGTCTAGCCAGGCAGTGGTGGCGCACACCTTTAATCCCAGCACTCGGAGGCAGTGGCAGGTGGATCTCTGAGTTCAAGGTTAGTCTGTTCCAGAGCAACCAGGGCTATAAACAGAAACCCTGTCTCAAAAAAACAAACAAAAACAAAAAAGGGGGGAAAGGGGGGCTGGAGAGATGTTACAGATGTTAAGAACACTGGCTGCTCTTAGAGGACCTGGGCTCAATTCCCAGCACACACAATGGCAACTTACAACTGCCTGTAACTCCAGTTCCAGGGGATTTGACACCCTCACACAGACATATGTGTAGGCAAAACACCAAAGCACATAAAAATAAAATATGGAAGGAAGGAAGGAAGGAAGGAAGGAAGGAAGGAAGGAAGGAAGGAAGGAAGGATCTAGCGTGGAGAAGTGGGGTCATTTACAGGCAGCACACACTACAGGTCACTTGCTTGGTTTACTACTCCTGCAGAACGATGTGGGAACCTCAAAACTGGAGACAACACATCTTTTCGGGCTTTTTCACACTACAGGGGAACCAGGCCACAGGAGTGAGGGAAGGAGCGTGTCACTCTCTGTGCAGATGCAGCCGTCATCTAAACACTGAAGGCAAGTTAGGGAGTGGCACATGCCCGTGATTTTAGCACTTCCAAGTAGAGACCAAAGATCAAAAGTTCAAAATGCCCCTCAGCTCCCCAGTGAGTTCAAGGACAACCTGAGCGAGTTGAGACCTTATCTTTAAATAACAACAAAAAAAGTAAAAATAGGAACTGAGGGCAACAATTACAAATTCTTTACTCTAAAAAATGTCTACAATTCACTATTTCATCTAAAGAAAGAATGGTACCCCAGAAACCCTCACATTATGGCTTGTGTTTGGCAAGGATGGTAATATAATCTTCTGGGACTTTTTTAGTATATACTCATTACACAAAATGATGGGTTTCATTATATTTTCATACATGCAAATTATGAGCTCTGTTCATATTCATCCTGAGTTAGCCTCTCTTGTGCCTTTACCCATTCCAATTATCCCTTTCCTGTGTCTAAATAATCTACATACTATTGTCATGTTTTAATTTAAATACCTGTTAAAAATAAAAATTCTGGCCAGGCAGTGGTGGCAGGTGGGCAGAGGCAGGCAGATCTCTGAGTGTGAAGCCAGTCTGGTCTATAGAGATAGTCCCAGGACAGCCAGTGCTATGCAAATAAACCCTGTCTTGAAAAACAAAAAACAAAAAGCAAAAAAATTAACTAATTAAAAAATAAAAAACACAAAACTCTGCTATGAAGAAGCACACAGTATTTGTCTTTCTGAATTCAGTTAATTTCCCTTACCATGATGCTCTCTGATTCCATCCATCTGCCATGCAATTTATACAACTCCTCCTCCTCCTCCTCCTCCTCCTCCTCCTCCTCCTCCTCATCTTTCAAGAAAGTGTTTCTCTATATAATTTCCTTCTTCATGACTGAATAAAACTCTATTGTACACATATACCGCCTTCTTATTGGTCCAACTGTTGATGGACTGTCAGGATGATTCAACACATCTTGATTATTGTACAATAGACAAATGCACAGCTATCTGTCTGACAAAGACTCTTGGGTGCTACAGGAGTACTATACCTGGGTCATATGGTAGTTCTATCTTCATTCTTTTCAGAAACTGCAGGGGGGGGGAGTAAAACCCTCAAAAAACTTCTAGTAACATCCATACTCAAGTAAAACCTTCCTAACAAAATCAGCTGAAAACGTCTCCATAGGCAATAAGACACTGATAATATCTAAACCTAGGATCGGGCTGTAGTTCAACTGGTAAACTATTTGCTATCATTTACAAAGGCCTAAGTTTGTCCCCCAGCATAGCATAAAATTGAGCATGGTGGTATAAATTTACACATCCAGCACTCAAGAGTTAAAGGCAAGAGGCTCAGAAGGTCAAAGTTATCCTTGACTACATAGAGCCTAAGCTACAAGACATCCTGTCTCAGAAAACAAAACAAAGGGCTATTGGCTTGGCTCACTGGTTAAGAACGAACACTTGTTGTTCTTGCAGAGGCCTCAGGTTTGGTTCTCATCATCCACATGATAGCTCACAATCATTCATGACCAGAAAAAAAAAATTAGTCTGCTCTACTAAAAAGTTATGCCTCTTTGGCGGGCACTTTAATCCTAGATTAAAGGGCAAGTCTTTAATCCTAGCACTTGGGAGGCAAAAACAGGCAATCTCTGTGAGTTCATGGTTAGGCCAGCCTGATCTACATAGTGAGTTCCAGGACAGTCAGAGCTATAGTGAGACCCTGTCTCAAAAAAACCAAAACGCTTACCTCTAATTATAATGTTATACTTAAAAAGATTAAGTTTAAAAAAAAGGTTAAAAACCAGATGGTGGTAGCATAGACATTATAGGATAATTAATGCATTAACAAAGTGCCTTTAACTGTAGCACTCGAAAGGCAGAGGCAGGCGGATCTTGGTGAATTTGAGGCCAGCCTGGTCCACAAAGCAAGTTCCAGGACAGCCAGAGCTGAAACAGAGAAACCCTGTCTCAACAAACAAACAAAGTTTAAAATCCACTTTAACAACAGAGAAATTGATGCACATCAGTACGTAGACACAGGAACTGAGATATAGCTCATGTGATAGAGTACTTACCTAAAACACATGAAACCCTAGTTCCATTCCCAACACTGTAACTGATCATGATAGTGCAATCTTAGGGTGGAAGTTCAAGGTCATGCTCAGTTACAGAGCAAGTTGAAAACCAGCCCAGACTATATGATAACCTGTTCAAAAAAAAAATAAAAACTAACGAGGACGCACACACATATATACATGTACATATACATATACACATATATACACATATGTAAACATATATCTGTTTCCAACTATCCAACTATACATTGTGAAAAGGCAAAACTATGAAGACAGTTAAAAAAAAACCAAAACCGGCCAAATGATTGCCGAGGGTAGGGGAAAGCTGAACAAGTTTTCAGAGAATTTCTTAGGGCTGTGAAACCGTCCTGTATAATACTGGAACAAGTTAAAAGCCATATAGGCTACAGAGCAAAGATGTTGTTTCAAAAACCAAACCAGACAGGCATCGTGATGTATACCTGTAACCAGAGTACAAGAGTCTGAGGTAGGAGGACCGCCATGAGTTGAAGGCTAGTCTGAGCAACAGAGTGAGTTTCGGGCCAGCTGGGACAGAGTGAGGAGGCCGTCTCAAAAAAACAGCAAAATAGGGGGCTGGAGAGATGGCTCAGTGGTTAAGAGCATTGCCTGTTCTTCCAAAGGTCCTGAGTTCAATTCCCGGCAACCACATGGTGGCTCACAACC
>NC_022012.1:80927091-80928620 GCF_000317375.1 Microtus ochrogaster | reverse complement strand
AATAAATATTTAAAAAAAAAGAAAAAAAAACAGCAAAATATTCTGCCTATACATGAAAATACTAAAAGTGAAATCACAGTTTATTTTTCTCATTTACTAGTAAATATATATTTAAATAGTTTTTCTTTAACAATTTTTAAATGACATTTTTGGTCTGCATATTGTGTGTGCGCACACACGCTCCAGTACAGCTGTGGAGGCTAGAGGGTAACTTGCAAGGGTCAGATTTTCCTGTCACCAATTGGTCCTGGGATAAAACTTGAGTCATGAGCTTGGTGGCAAAACCCTTTACCCAATTAGCGGTCTCAGCCTCAGCCACTCCATGTTTTAAATAACAGCTTTATTGAGATGACTCACATCACACAATTCACCATTATAGTGTACAGCTCATGGTTTGAGACAACATGCAACTATCACCACAACTTTAAAACATTTAATTATATCAAAAAAAAATACTCTACCCTTTTGTTATTACTTCCCTACGCTTACCACCACCTGGAGGCCCTAAGCAACCACAGATCTACTTGCTGTCTTTACAAAACGATTTGTTCTGGATATTGCCTAGAAATAGAATCACACAAATAACGGACTTTTATACCTGCATTTTTAAACTCTACACATTTCTGACGCTTGAATATAATACATACCAATATCTGTTTACTTGGTTTTTTAAGATACAAAGTCCCTCTGTTATATAGCTCTGGCTGTCCTGGAACTTACTCTGTAGACCAGGCTGGCCTCGAACTCTCAGGAATCCATCTACCTCTGCCTGCCTCCTGTGTGCTTGAATTAAAAGTGTGCGCCACCACCGCCAGCCCCCTTTCCTTTTTGAGTAACATCCACTTCATGAACACATTTTACTTATCTACGCATCATATGTTTCGGGTTGTTTCCCTCTTTTGCTATTATTAAGAGTTGTTTTAATCATGTGTATGTAGAAGGTGGGTGGGTGTCTGCATGTGGCTATGTGAATGAGAGTGCCTGCGAAGCCCCAGATGTCAAAGCTAGAGTTACAGACTACTGCAAGCTGCCTGACTTGGGTGCTAGGAACCCAACTTAGGTCCTCTGTAAGAACAGCAAGAGCTCTCAACTGCAGAGCCATCTCTTCATCCCTCTTTTGTTATTAATGCTGATGCTATAAATATTTGCAATCAGTTAAAGAATGGTCTAAAGCTAAGCACAGTGGCAAATGCCTCTTGTCCCAGAATTCAGCAGAATTATGAATTCAGAGACAGCTGAGCTACACAGAGAGGGAGGGAAGGAGAGGGGAGGGCAGAGGAAGAGGGAGAGAAAAGGGAGGGAGGATTGTCATACAATTTTCCAAAGTTGCTGCACTCTGTTCCATTCCCATTAGTGGGATACGTAAGGTCTCCAATTTTTCCACATCTCTACCAGTACTGTCATTATGAGTTTTTGGCTTTAGAATATTGCTTAATGACTGTTCACGCAATCATAATACATCCAGATATTTATCAACTGCAAGGTGCTCTTACAAAACTGACAAACTTTAGACCTGAAGAGTGCAGTCT
>NC_022012.1:80923762-80926891 GCF_000317375.1 Microtus ochrogaster | reverse complement strand
CTCTAACTGTAGGGAGGCAGAGGCAGGAGAGCCTGGGGTAGGGAGCGACAGTGGGCAGTGAGATGGTCGAGCAGACAGACACTTGATGACTTGAGTTCAACCACTAGAACTGACTCCTGCAAAGTTGTCTTCTGACCTCCAAGTGCACACCACAGCATAGGCACTCCCCCCTCCCTGCAATACATAAAACAAATAAAATGGAAAAGTCTCCTTCAGACACAAGCAGACAGTCCAGTCCTAGCCCCAATCTCCTAGCCTACTCTCCCCTCTTTGATATAATGAACAGGAATAACTCTACAAATAAAAATTTTATAAAGGGGTCAGAAATTCAGAAGCCTATCTTCTCTTCTCTCTTCTCTTCTCTCTTCTCTCTATCCTCTCTCTCTCTCTCTCTCTCTCTCTCTCCCTGTGGTCATGTAGTGGTTTACCAGTCCTCTATGGTAGCAGCAAATATAAGAACCTTAATCTAGGGGCTAGAGACATGGATCAGCAATTAAGAGTGCTTTCTGTTCTATAGAAAACATGAGTTCAGGGCCCAGCAACCACATCAGCTGGCTCACAAATGACTAAACTCCAGCTCCATAGGATTCAATATGCCCTTCACTTCTGACCTCCATGGCCATCTGCATGCACGCATGTACATACATACATACACACAAATTAAGTCTTAAAAAAAAAGAAAAGAGCCAGGTGGTGGTGCACACCTTTAAACCCAGTACTCAGGAGGCAGGGGCAGGCAAATCTCTGCGAGTTCAAGGCTAGCCTGGTCTACAGAGTGAGCTCCAGGATAGGCTCCATATCTACAGAGAAACCCTGTCTCAAAAAACCAAACCAAACAAAAAACCAAATGGGTACATACTGTCAGGTATGGTGGAACACTCCTTTAATCCCAGCACCTGGGAGCCAGAAGGCAGAAAGAACTCTTACAAGTTGGAGCCCAACCTGGTCTACATAGTAGTTCCAGGTCAGCCAGGGCTACACATTGATAACCTGTCTAAAAGAAGAAAATAAGAGGGGTTGAGGTGTGTATGTGCTGAATATAGTGGCTCGTTCCTCTAAGGCTCACCTTGGGGCTAAAGCAGGAGGGTGACTGAGAGTGAAGTTAGCAAGCAGCATGGGCCACATGGGGATTTCTCAGGCCATTCTGTACTGAAGTTAAGATCTGTCTCAAAATAAGATAAAATAAACCTACAATAGCAGTATAATGCCACAAACATACAAAATACCTAACTGTGTTCTTGCTCCAAGTCAGAGAGAGAGAGACAGAGAAACAGAGAGAAAGAGAGAGAGCACCACGAAAGCCTTCCCCCAGCTCTGCCTGTCACTGCTACTAGTGTCAAGCAAAAGCTGGGAAGAGGAAGTCCTAAGCCAAGAAGAGGTCTAGGACTATCCACACCAGGATGCTCACCTAACACACTTTCTAAGAGCCAACACTGGCATTAGCCAGGAAGGGAGTGGACCACACAGGCCCTCCTGAAACAGGCCACTTCCCCCACCCTCTCCAGACCTTAGTTCTGAAGCACTGAGGCTGGAGCACTGGAGTCACTATGTACAAGCACTTCAGGTATGGCAAGAGGTGGCGATCCATGACCAAGTTCCCATCTCTACTGTCCACTCCCTTTCATTTCTGTAGCGAGCTGCGTGGAATCACAACTGATGGAGATGTATAATCAACTCCTATGGCTATATGGAGAGCAGAGGAGAGGAGAGGAGAGGAGAGAGGAGAGGAGAGGAGAGGAGAGGAAAGCTCTCTCTACCCATACAGTAGCTTTCAATTGTAACTGCAGTTGCAGCAGAGCCAAAGCCCCCCTCTGACCTCTGTGGATACCAGACTTGCATGTGGTGCACAGACATACACTTAGACAAACATCCATATAAAGTGAATAAAGCAAATATCAAACCAGCTGTGATTGTGCCAGCTATAATCCTAGCACTGAAGTGGCTGGAGAAATAAGATCAAGAGTTAGATGTCAATCTGGATTGATTACAAAACAAGCTGGTGACCTGCCTAGGCTATACACAGTAATAGTCTGTTTCAAAAAAACGAAACAGGGTTAGCAAAATGGCACAGGGGATAAGGGTTCTGCCACACTAAGATGACAACTAAGTTGGATCCCTGAAACCCATGGTAAAAGGAGAGGAGGTTGTCCTCTGACTTGTACACACTCTTTGACATGTATATGCACACAATCACAATGCAAGTGCACACACACACACAAAGCAAAAAACAAAAAGCCTAAAACCAGAGCAAATCCTATTCTGTTGTTTAAGGGTTGCAATACTTTTACAGTACAAAGAGAATGGAACATGTTCCAGAAACTGAAAATGTTTGAGAGGTTTTATAAAGCTAGGGAGGACTTGAACTGGACTCTGGAGATAAGCAATGAAGGAAAAGGAACAGAATCCTAAACGGACAAAGGTCATGGGATTCAGCAAGCAAAATACATATGGAATGCTGAGCAAGCTGTTTAGTTAGTGGATGAGGAATAAAACCTGAGGAGGTGGGCCGGGGCTGGCTGGGCAGCAACACTATGGATGCCACATTAGAATATCAGATCTCAACCTTTAATCCTGTTTCTTATAATCCTGCCCCTCAACCCCCACCAAATCAACACAAGGTTTCTCTGTGTAGCCCTCCCTGGCTGTCTTGGAATTCAATTGAGAACCACGTTGGCCTCCAACTCAGAGATCCTCCTGCCTCTGCCTACCGGGTGCTGGGATTAAAGGCGTGCGCCACCATCGCCCAGCCAATCTCTGGGATTTTTGAGGCCATCCTGCCTGGCTTAAATAGTGAGTTCCAGGACAGCATGGGCTATGTTAAGAGAAATCATTTCAAGAAGAAGAAGAAAAAAGAAAAGTGCAAAGCCAGGTGTACGTACACTTGAAAGCCCTGCACTCTGAGGAGACAGCCTGGAATAGACAAGGAACCCAATCTCAAAACCTAGAGTGCTGAAGTTTACAAATGAACAATACAAAGACAAAAGCCAGAGGACCCACTACCTAACAATGGTCTGAGGCAGCATTTAAAATACCCAGCACACCAGCACTCGGGAGGCAGAGGCAGGCGGATCTCTGTGAGTTCGAGACCAGCCTGGTCTACAGAGCTAGTTCCAGGACAGGCTCCAAAGC
>NC_022012.1:80920387-80923552 GCF_000317375.1 Microtus ochrogaster | reverse complement strand
AAAAAAAAAAAAATACCCAGCACAGAAATAACGCTATTGTCGTAGGGTAACTGTTGAATCAAGCATCATACCCTATTTGTAAATAATTATGAACCAGTAAACAAAACGTAAAACAAATATTAAACAAAGATAATGAAAGTTCATGTGTATTCTAATTTCCTTGGGACAGCAGTCCTAACACAGGGTTGGACCAAAGAGACTTTAATGGATGCTTGAGCTCCCTGAGATTGTATGTAGAAGTCAACGCTGACAACTTGATTAATAGTCTCCTTCTATATCACTAAGAGATCCAATACTCAAAATGAGATAAGAAACTAACTTAGGCCAAGCTATTTTAGCAGAAACAGCAAAAATTTAATCCTGTGGCTGATTTAATTCCCATAAATAAATAAATAAAATTGATTTTATTAGCTGAGGGGGGCAATTTTGAGAAGCTAATATTTTAGTATCTCCTCCTTTAATAACTACCCAAAAAACTTTATTTCACCAAAGCTAAAATTTTATGCATCATTCAAAAAGCGGCCCTGTGGAAGGGCAATGAAATAAACAATACTACTCAACCTCTCTCTTCTCACAAGCATACATCAGCAAACAGCAACAACCAGCCACCTGCCAGGCTTCATTCAGCCCTGGCTCTTCAAAGACACCTGCAGACCAGGGGGCTGGTTTCTTTCAAAATTAAACATTGCTTGGCCTCCTTAATCATCTCTTATAGGTTTCATATGACAACACACAAGACACCTGTGTGGAGGAACTAAGGGACCCTGGGTAAAATGTGTTTTAGGGCAGCCAGGACCCTTTCTAGAGCCGCAGACTCTTCTGGGGATCGCCAGCCCCACCTCCATCCTAAGAAACAAGCCTGACAGGCTGTTTTCATCCAGCAACAACACTGCGCACGGCTTTTGTTTGGAGACAGGGTCTTGCTATGTAGCTCGGGTTGGCCTGCAACCCATTGGCAATCCTCCTGCCTCATTCGAGTGCATACCTGATTTCAGTTCTGTTAAAAGTTAATGGGACCATTCAAGACCATCCACAACAAAAACATTTTTAATAGTCCTAACATACTCCTACATTTCCTAACGGGCTGTCGCTTTCGGAGACAAAATTAATCAAATCATCACCATCCTTGTCCTAAAACACACATTCCAAAAAGAGTAGTGGTCAAGCACCAAAGAACTTATACAACCAAATAAAACTCAGCCATTATGGACATCAAAAAACAAAACAACAACAACAACAACAAAAAAAAAACAGGTTCTTTACGAAGCAGTAAACAGTGAGTCCGGAAGAGCACGGAAGGTTCCGAGGGGTCTCCATGGAAAAAGACAGGCGGATGATCATCGCCCTACCAAAAACGCAGGGCCCTGATAACCACCCTTCCTGGCTTATAAGACATTTTAGACCTGTTTCTTCTAATCTTAGTCTCAAACGGCCTGAGAAAATTGCTCGCAAGAGTGTGATATCTAAGAGCGACATACGTGTATCACTGGTTTGGAGGAACGTTATGGCCGGGAGAATAAGCGGGCAGTGACCACGTCTCAGCACTCCGGGTCAGGGCACCCAGGGATTTGGACAGAAAGGCAGGTTTCCCGCTATCCCGCCGGCTGGTCCTAGGGCATAAGGCTCTCCGACCTCCCACCAGGGCTGCCCTCCCAGCCTCCGTGCCAGCATCTGGGAGGCTGGGCGGAAGGCCAACCAGGACGCTGGAATGATGTCCCAGTGATGCTCGGCCTAAGTCCCGACCCTGCCCTACGCGCGCCTGCGACAACCCCGCGCCCGCCGCCACCCTAGCCGTGGGTGTCGGGCGGGTCTTTTGGCCCGACTCCTGTCACTCACCGGCCCGACCCGGGCAGCGGGCGCCCAAGGCTCCCCACGGGAGCTGGGCCCCCCGGGCCTCCAGGTTTCGGCCCGCCCCCTGGCAGGCAGCGCAGGTGGCTGAGCCCCGCAGCAGCGGCCCCGCACTGGCCGCTCGGTCCAGCTCCTGGCGCTGCCCACTGGGTACGGATCAACAACAAGATGGCGGCCAGCCGAGGGGGCGGGGGCCGGGCGTCATAGTAACCAAGGACAGCAAAGAACCCTCCCCTGACTGAGGTTCTTTCCAATCAACAGCCTCTCCTCCCGATGCCTGGAGGAGCTCTTCCCGCTGATTCGTTAACTGTCCCGTCTGTCAGAGTGTGCCTCGCGTGCAGAATGCCTGGGTCACGTGACTGTGACGGCATGAATTGACGCGTGCGCGCCGTTCTCATTTGCTGGCGGTGGGGCTTGTGTTAGTGACGAGGAAGACTACAGCGCCCTTGGTTTTCCCACCTGCGCAACCCTCTCGGTTTTGAGCTGGCAGCATTTATCATACTTCTCGCACACATTTAGGGAATGTCAACTGTACGGTATTTGCTTTGTCGCCTGCCTCTGTGGTTGGGATCTATCCCAGTTTACTGGTGAGGAAACTGAGGCGCAGAAGAGAGGCTGGGCCAAGGTCACACAGCCTTAGGAAGTGCTGGTGACGAGTCCTTCACCTCTTCTAGCTCCAGAGTTACCGAGTGTCTTCTAAGCATCTCCCAGCCACAGCCTTCTGGGCAACCTTCTCAGTTTCTGACTTCCCCTTTCCCCGGTTTATTTTGCATAGAGTTAAATATGCGCCCAGCCCAAGCCTCAGCACGTAGTGGTTACCGTTCTTTGCCCCAGAGCATCCGCTAAGTTCCTGTGACAGTATCTTTTGCTCTTGGCTATCATGACCTGTCTCCAAGGCAAACTATGAGTCCCATGAAGATGGCCATCCCTTGTTCCCCTTAGTAGGCCCCTAACTCTGGACTTGGCTTCAAGGTTAGGATACCAAGGGTACCACAGCGCATGGTCCCCCAGAGTTAACGCTAAAACTTTGAGCTTTAGCTTCTCTGGAACTTGATTGCCCTGTCTATAAAGTGAGAATGAACAAGAGGAAAATTTAGTAAGCTCTTAGAATAAGCCAAGTACTCAGGTACTCCCCCCACTCCCCACCCCAGTAGCCACTCTCAGGCTGCTGAACCTGAAGCCTTTAACATTCTTTCTTGTTGTTTGTTTTTTGTTTTTGTTTGTTTTTCTAGACAGGGTAGCTTTAGAGCTACCCTGGAACTAGCTCTTGTAGACCAGGCTAGTCTCGAACTCATAGAGATCACCTGCCTCTGCCTC
>NC_022012.1:80917253-80920092 GCF_000317375.1 Microtus ochrogaster | reverse complement strand
TCCCACAGTATTGACAAGAGAGGGAGAGTGAGATTACTTGAAGTAATAAAGTGTAGCCTCTACTCAGACAAGCAGGTACTCTTGGAGACAAACACGGTGTTAGGTTGGGCATGGGGTCAGCATTGCGCACAGTAAAATCTGTTCTGCAGGCTGCTATAAAGCCCCTGACTATGAGCAACAACCTAGACTAGCACAGAAAGAGCTAATAAGGAAAGAGGGCAAACATACAAAGACATGGCATCACCACCGGAAAGAGGCTTTCCTCAACCCCTCCATGACCAGCTAAGCACAGATTCCCATATCCTTCCCACCCCTTTACTTTATGCAGAAATTCCAGATCCTTCCTGATAAAACCTCTACATAACATTGACAAGCTGCCCATGAGGGCTGGTGAGACTCCCAAAAACCAACAGCTGAAGAAAATCTGCAGTATATTTAAAAAGTGAAGTAAAAACTAAGCATGGTGATGCTCACGTGTAATCCCAGTACTGGGAAAGGGAAAAGAGCCTAGGTAGGACTCACTGGTCAGCCAGCCTGGCCTTGGCGAGTGTTTCAGGTCAGTGAGATACCTGTCTTAAGGGGGGTGGGAGGGTGGCGATGGCGGTGATATCTTAGGCTGTCCTCTGGTTGCCATGTGCACGGACATATATGTACTAGTGTCAAGGCACCCATGTGACTATATTCCAAACACTCACAAGACTGAGGCAGGCATGCAAGTTCAAAGCCTGTTTAAACTACAAATGTAAACCATGTCTTTAAATTTTTGCCTGGCATGGTGGTATATGCCTTTAATTTCAGCGCTTGATAGAGACAGGAAGATCTCTGTGAGCTCAAGGCCAGACTAGTCTACAAGTGAGTTTCAGGATAGCCAAGGTTATATAGGAGGACACTGTCTCCCTAGTTTGCTTGGTGGTGGTGACACTTGCTTTTAATCCAAGCACTTGGGAGGCAGAGGCAGATAGGTCTCTGAGTTTGAGGCCAGCCTAGTTTACAAAAAAGTTCCAGGACACCCAGGACTGTTACATAGAGAAATCATGTCTCCAAAAAAAAAAACAAAAAACAAAAACAAAACAAAACAAAAAAACAAGTCTTGCTGGGCATGATGGTACACACCTTTAATCCCAGCACTGAGGAGGCAAAAGGTGGGACTTGTGAGTTTGAAGCCAGTCTGATCCACAGAGAGAGTTTCAGGCCAACCAGGGTAACACAGTGAGACCCTCTTAAAAAAATAAATAAACAAAAAGCAAATCTCTGAGAAGACAACTGGAGACCTGTCAGTCACTAACAAAGATAAGAGCCTCTTCTATAAAGTGTCAGTCACTGTTAGAGCATCAGACAACGCTTCTTCAAAGAGAAGGAATCTTCTGTTCCATAGGGTGCCCACAAGCAGGTGGCACTTTCTTTTTTTTTTTTTTTGGTTTTTCGAGACAGGGTTTCTCTGTGGTTTTGGAGCCTGTCCTGGAACTAGCTCTTGTAGACCAGGCTGGTCTCGAACTCACAGAGATCCGCCTGCCTCTGCCTCCCAAGTGCTAGGATTAAAGGCGTGCGCCACCACCGCCCGGCACTTTCTCCAAGTAAGGACAAGACAACAGACCTCAGAGCTTCTCCCACACAAAGATTACAAGGTGGGTAGTGTTCTGTTTGTAATCTTTATTGCTAAATCAACTTGCAAATGCAGGCTATGATCATGTGAAAAGGGAAGTCCACAAACAGTGACACAGCTGCTTGGCCTCAGAGCCAACGCGGGGCTCCGGTGCGCATGCTGAACAGGTAATCTCTCCCTGTGCCTGAACCCAGAGAAGCAGGAGAGAGGAGGGGAGGTGGGACGGCTGGCCCCTTCCCCAGGGATCCAACCTATCTATCTCCCTCCTTCCCTTCTCAACAAAGAACCCCGAGGTTCAACTCAAATGAACAAAAAGCCAATGGATACCAGATCCCCTCCAGAAGCAATGTCAGGTGACTGTGCTACAATTATACTGGTGAAACTGGAATATCTAGGGAGCTTTCCCCTGACCACCGTCCCTCCCGCTGTGAGCTGGAACAAGACAAGGTCTGAGTTGTCACTGACCCCATTGGTGCTTGACGAAAGTTGACTGAGACTGAGGGGTGATAGAGGATAAGTTGGGGTAAGAGAGAAGAGCTCAGTTGGTGAAGATGTTGATGGTGGCTGCTTAGTGGCAGCAGTAAAAATGGAGATGGTTAAAGAGAAGAGAAAATTCTGGGAAAGGGAGAGGGTCCAGGGAGAGAATAGGTATAAAAAGTTGAGACTTACGGACATCGTGTGCTCTGCCATCAAAATGCTGCTGAAAAGAATGAAGGGCACAGTGATTGAACCTTGCCCACAGGGAGCAGGAGGAAGGCCACTCACAGGCAGTAAGGTCAGGCTTCTCAGGGCTAGAGAGAACCCTAAAGCAGCCTCAGTGCCCTCGGTTTATACCAGACTCATGGGAGTTCTGGGTACCTGAGACATCTCCATTCTTGATGCCTCCATGAGCCTCCCAGTGGAGCCTTCATTTCCCTGGATGCTAGGGCAAATCGGAGTAGAAGTGCAAGGTAAGAGTCTGGGTTCCAGCCGAAGTTTGGGAGATGGGTTCCCAAGGCCTGGCAGTAAGTAAACGAGACTGACCTGTTTAGCAGCAGAGCTCTGGCTGGTTTGTTCGAAGCCTGTAGTGACTGGGCAAACCTAAAAGGCAAACAGTGAAAGTAGCAGGCCTGCCCATTTATATTAGAAATAGCCAGTGCACCGGGCGGTGGTGGCGCACGCCTTTAATCCCAGCACTCGGGAGGCAGAGGCAGGCGGATCTCTGTGAGTTTGAGGCCAGCCTGGTCTACAAGAGCT
>NC_022012.1:80911748-80916948 GCF_000317375.1 Microtus ochrogaster | reverse complement strand
AGAAAAAGGGGAAGTGATGTGGGAGTGTCATATATCAATCTGTTGATTTCATTGGTTAAGCAATAAAGAAACTGCTTGGCCCTGATAGGTTAAAACATAGGTGGGAGGAGTAAACAGAACAGAATGCTGGGAGGAAGAGGAAATGAGCTCAGAGACGCTATGCTCCCCTCTCCCGGGCAGATACACGTGATTCAGCTCCTACCCAGGATGGACGTAGGCTAGAATCTTCCCAGTAAGCGCACCTTGGGGTGCAACACACGATTGAAAATGGGCTAGTCCAGGTGCGAGAGTTAGCCAAGAAGAGGCTAGATTATAATGGGCCAAGCAGTGTTTAAAAGAATACAGTGTCCGTGCAATTATTTCGGGGTATAAGCTAGCCAGGCAGCCGGGGTGCTGGGGATGCAGCCCTGCCGCTCCTATTACAACAGTTGAGAATGGGTAAATTTCAAGCTCTGAGCTGTCTATGCCCATCTAATTCCAAGACTGGACTCCATCAATGATGGAGACCAGACCACTTCCATTGTCTCTCAGTCTGAATACTTCTGGAGAGACCATAGCAGCCCTCCTCAATGTTTGCCCACCAATGTTGGCAGTACCATCAAATAGTGAATACAACCACCTATTCTGGCCAGTATGTGTGTGTGTGTGTGTGTGTGTGTGTGTGTGTGTGTGTGTGTGTGTGTGTAGGCTGGGAGGCAGGAAGCACAGAGATAGAAACATACCCCCGAAGGATTCTGTGGAGGAGCCAGCCCAGAGCCAGGAGGAAAACTGCACCAGTTGCTGTCAGCACTACCACAAACCAAGGCTCTGGCTTCCAGAAAGCCTCTACCTCTGTCACAATCAGGGGTGTCATTGTTGAGGACACCTGGAAGGAGGGCCACAGAGTCACCACTGCCATTGACAGTCCAGCTTTCAAAGTCTCTACAAATTGAGTCGCCTCACACCCTGTTTTTTTTTTCCACCCAGCAGTTTTCTCCAAAATGTCTTCTCTCATAATTCCATCTTTAAAAAAAAAAAACAGGTGTCTTCACCCTTCAAGGTCCTCTCTCCCAATTCCCCAAGGGCCTGAGAACCCCCTCACTGTGCTTCTGTGGGTGCTGGTGGCCACTGTGCTGGCCCTCCAAGGAACTAGATGCACAATGATGGTGGCTGTGGTGCTGAGGTGGGGGCTGGAAGGGCCCACATCAGCCACACGGATCAGTAGCTCATAGGTGCCGGGCTGCTCTGGCCATGGTGGCCCCAATACAGTGTCATTGTGCATCAGGATGGTCCCCTGCAGTCTAAATCGGCTCTGGCTATTCCCTGAAAGCAGAGTAGTAGGAGAAGACGGTATTACTATCATAGCCTGACCCTCACGAACAGCCTGGTGGCCCCCACAGATTCATACCTCCCACGATGCTGTAGGAGAGCGCCGAGCGCTGTGGCTCCTGAGGAATCCAGCATGACACCTTGGTCACCTCCATGCTACGACCCAGGGGAGTGTAGAGAGTCAGTTCCTGAAATGGAGGCTCACACTCGGGGGCATGGTCATTCACATCCTGGAGAAAGGCCACCACATTAGGGGTGACTACAGCCCATTCCTCAGACTCCCAGGCTAGCCCTTCAGCTTCCTTTAAAAACACTGAACCTAGGTGGTAATGTTTTCCACAGTGAGCCCCTCCTCTCGAACGGCCTATATATGAAACTGAGACATTTGCATGGAAAGGCAAAAAGCCAGAAGGAAGTGTGTCTTTCCCAGGCCCCAGAGGTCAATTACCTCAACCTCAATGGTTACAGCACATGAACCTGAGCGACGGCGGTTGAGGTCCCAGTCTTGGCTGTGATCCATCAGCAGAATACTGATCCTGTACTGCCTCTGCTGCTCATAGTCCAAAGGCCCCAGGAGGTGAAGCTCTCCTAGAAGGGATGGTCACAGCCTTAGCCTGCAGAGTCAAGTCTGGCCCCCTCCCTCCCTCCCAGCCCTGGGGCTTAAGTACCACTGAGACGATCCACAGCAAAGGTGGAGGGTCCGCCAGAAATGTAGTACTCAAGGCTGTTACGAGGGTAATCCATATCCGTGCCCACTATGGAGCCCAGTAGAGTGTGGGGCCCTGCATTCTCCCGAACCCGGAACGTGCGTGGAACACAGGCTGGGGAGAACTCATTGACGGGTGTTACCATCACCAGGACCGGAACCTCCGCTGGAGACCATTTGGCAATTAAGGAGCTGGGCCAAGGTACCCAGACCTGCACTAGGGTTCTTTCTTTTTTAAAAAAATATTTATTTATTTATTTATTTATTTATTTATTTATTTATTTATTTATTTATTATGTATACAATATTCTGTCAGTGTGTATGCCTGCAGGCCAGAAGACCCCATTACAGATGGTTGTGAGCCACCATGTGGCTGCTGGGAATTGAACTCAGAACCTTTGGAAGAGCAGGCAATGCTCTTAACCTCTGAGCCATCTCTCCAGCCCCCCCTAGGGTTCTTAATAAGCAAACATGGCCCTATATTGGAGGGAGGGTTTTCTGGGGAGTGGTGACGGGGTTCTTAAGAGACACGTCCTAGGGATCTTAGACTGAGATACCCTAACCTAGTTTTTGAGGGAAGAAAGCTGTCCATATCTGGGGAGTTGAAAGGGGTGGACAAAATAGCCCTGTCCTGAGTGTTCAGGCCTAAGTATGGACACTCACTGGTCATTTGGGGCTGACCATTATCGAACACCAAGATGGAAGCTGCATGCTGGAAGCAAGCCCCAGGAGTGTCACAGTCCAATGTAGTATTCACCTGGCCAAGGGAACCAGAGGAAGATGAGCTTGAGTCACAGTGCCTCAAACCAGGGAATCCAGTTATAGCCTACATAGCCTACCTTGACCCCGTTTTCCAGACTCAGGCTGTCTTCACAACCATGGTCCCTTCCAGCCCGCATCCATAGTCTCAATGCCAACAAACCTTGGCCCACCCACCGTGTCTGCATGGGAATCTAGGAGTAGGTGCTGGGTACCTCAAGGACTCTGTCACGAAGATGGAGGCTGGCAGAGTGGGGAGGGTTATGGAACTGAAGCTGGTAGTTGAGGGGGTCGCCAGCAGAATCTGGGTCAACACAAGTGAATGTGTGCAGCACAGTACCCACGGGTGCAGTCTCTGGGATTTGCGTCCTGGGAGCGGAGGGCAAGAAGCAAAACATGAGTCTGGACCAATGGTGAGCAAGGGGATCTCACCCCAACCAGCCCTGGCATGGTTTCCGGGTACTCACACCAGTAGCGCTGGATGGCAGCGTGGGGACCACTGGTTGACCGCCCGCACGTTAACCGTGAGATCGAACTCGGCACTGACCCAAGGTTGGAGCCTCTCAAAGGCCCTCACCTGCAGTTTCGTGACCGAGGCGCCCTGAGCGCGGACCAAATCCAGGGGCGCAGTAGTCCGCACTATCCCGTCAGCTAGAGGGTGTTAGAAACAAAGCTCCACCCTTGTCCCAGCTCGGTCCCGCTCTCCACCAACTGCCCCAAGACCCACTCCCGCCTCTTCCTCTAAGGTCAGAGCTCTCAACTCCAGTCCTTCTGGTAGGCATCATCTCTGTGCCACGACCCTTTCCCAGCTACAGACATCCCAATACCCATTCCTCTCCTTTCCTCACCTTGTCCAATGGAGAAGAGTGGGCTGGGTAGTGGGGAGATGATTTCATACAGTAAGTTGAGTCCCCTAGCCTGGACCTGAAACACCTTGCTCCCAGGGACCAGATCCTCTAGGATGGTGATACTCTGGGCCTTCTGTCTGAACCAAAAGTGAAAACCTAGTTCCTGACTGCTCCTGCTCACTCCACCAGGGTCCCCAGGTACCTCCCTAGGGTTCCCCCTCCTATGGGAGCTAGAATGCTCCTGCCACCTTCAGCCTACCCCAGCTCTTTCCCTGGGGATAGATGCAGAATCCACCACTGTTCCCAAGGTAGGGAAGCCTTACGGGAAGGAGACTTGGCTGGAGGGCACAGGCAACACCTTTACTGTCAACATTCCATTGCAGCTTTGACCTTTTCCTACGGACACTAAAATCTGCAGCTGGAAGGTCTGTCAGTGCACATATGACAGGAAGGAAACCATGTTATAAATCCACTGCTAAATCCTAGTCCTCCCTTCAAATAGGCAGTCCTCAAGACATCCAAGGAACCCTATGACTTACCACGCTGCTGACAAGTATCCCTAAAGCCCTATAATTCTGGGCCACCAAGTCTTCTGAGTCAAAGTGTGAATTAGGTCAGAGCTGCTAAGAGCCAGTTACTAAGAGGCAGAGAGTGTTTGCTTTTGTGGTGCTGTGGATGGAGCCCACGGAACTGCAGAAATGACCACTTTAAAGAAGTTACTTCCTTCTCACTAACCACTTTACCCAGAGTCTTCTCTCCAAGTTTGATGGCCATAAACACTGCACTGTTAGAGGACCCATGGCGTCCCAGAGCCACAGGTCTGTCTGCTTTCTGGACACAGCCAGGCTGAGAGGACAGTCCACATGGGGGCAGCAAACATATTAGTCAAGGTAGCCAAGGACAAATAACTTTCCAGAGATGGTGGTCATACCCAATCCATATCTATCCTCAGGTCCGAAGCCATGCTTACCTTTGGAGCCTGGCCTCTGAGGCCCTGGGATGGTGCCCGCAGTAATCCCTGGTCATCGATGGAGAAAGACCCAGGGAAGAGTGAAGGGTCTTGGGCACTCGTAATATCCATCTAACAGAACAGAGAGATTAGTGGTCCTCTCCAGTCCCCGGTGTCCCTGTCAACATCCTTCTATAAGCCAGCAAGCTGCTGCTTATATCTGACAGTTCTACATCCTGCCACTGGTTACTCCAGCCTTGGCCTCTGCTTCCCTTATAATCCCTCATTCTGATCCTCAGGACTTACTGCTAAAACAAACAAATACCCTCAGGATTTTTTTTTTAACTCTTTTAGACAGGATCTCACTATGTGACCCTGGGTGTCTCAAAAATAAACAGCAACAACAAAAACCTGTGTGTTGTGTACTAGGATTTTTCTTTTGGGTCAGTACAAATCATGTACAACCAGCTCCCAAATCATGATACAAAGACTTATTAGTTTTGAATGCTCAGCCTTCTGGCTCTCTGGCTCTTTTTGTTTTTTTCTGGCTTGCTCTTTCTAATAAATTAACCTATTTGCCTTTATGTTTTGCATTGGGGCTTATTGCCTTTCTTACTTCTGTATATCTTT
>NC_022012.1:80906573-80911648 GCF_000317375.1 Microtus ochrogaster | reverse complement strand
GCTCTGTAGACCAGGCTGGTCTCGAACTCACAGAGATCCGCCTGCCTCTGCCTCCTGAGTGCTGGGATTAAAGGCATGCGCCACCATTGCCCGGCTATATCTTTTTTTAAAAAATCTATTTATTTATATGTATACAATATTCTCAGTATTCTGTTTGCATGTATGCCTGCGGGCCAGAAGAGGGCACCAGACCTCATTACAGATGGTTGTGAGCCACCATGTGGTTGCTGGGAACTGCACTCAGGACCTTTGGAAGGGCAGGCAGTGCTCTTAACCTCTGAGCCATCTCTCCAGCCCACTTCTGTGTATCTTACTTTCACTGCTGCTCTGTGTCTGATTGGCTGGTGTCTGCCTGACTTCTTGCTCCAGGAGTGTCCCTCATTCTCTCCTCTTGTCCCTCCCTTCTCTCTCAAGCCTCGATGTCTCTTATTTACTCTCTCCCTGGCAACCCCGCCTAGCCTTTCTCCTGACTAGCTATCGGCTCTTCAGCTCTTTATTGAACCATTCCAGGTGCCTTAGGCAGGCAAGGTGGAACAGCAACAGCTGCAGCACATCTTTAGAAAATTAAACAAATACAGCAGAAACAAAGGTAACACACTTTACACAGTTAAAGCCATAGTCTGCAACAGAAACAAATGCCACACACCTGTGCCTCGTTAAAATCTTCCACGATAGGGTTGACTCAGGCCTTTGCTGCCAAGCCTGAACAGCCTGAGTTTGACCCGGGGAGCCCACAGGGTGGAAGGAGAGAGCCAACACCCAGAAGCTGCCCTCTAAACTCCACATGCGTGTCACAACTTGTGTAAGCTCACACACACCCATGTTCATAGACTCACAATAAAAAAATGGGGAAAAGCCCACAGTTCTTTCTAGAGTTACAAAAGTGATTTTTAAAAAAATGGTCATGCGGAATGCAAAACACATAGAACTCAGAAGATTTGGGTCCCCGTGGGAAACTGCCCTTGGCAATGGGAGGGTAGACAGCCCTTAGGGACCCTCTCCAAGAACACATATCATGCAGAGGTTCAGCTATCTACTTCGGGATCTTAGAGGCGATGCCTGGCCTGGCATGAACTGAGATCTCTCTCCCTGTGACTGCCCCCCCACACCCTGTCACTCACCACCCTGGGAGCTGAGCTTACCTGGGCTCTCTGGACTCTGAGTCCTGGCAGCAGCACAGTATAGAGCACGGCCCCAGGTGTGACTGTCTCTGGCACATGGATGAATTCCCCAGCTGTCCAGAGAGGAAGTCAGGGAGGTTCTGCCAGGCCAGGCTTTCTCTCTCCCCTGCCACCCGAGCCTCACCTGGGCTGGCAAATGGACCAGCACACCGGATACGACCAGAGTCCCGCAGCACATGAACAAAGAGTGGTCCCGCCAACACAGAGTTACCACATGTGAACTGCAGCTGAAGTTCATAGCGGTTCACTGCAAGGGCATCCAGCCGAGCAGAGGGGCTCAAGGTCACCTGTGGTGGGGTGGCAACAACATGCAGGGCCTAGGCACTCTGTCTCTGGACACACCTTCTGCCTTTGGCCCTCACAATCCCTAGTGGTACCCATGACCTTACCTTTCCCAGGTAGATTTCCTTATCACTCCTGTGCAGGCTGGGTTTGTTGAAGAAGCTGGTGGGGGGTCTCACACTGAGTAACTCCAAGGTAGCCATGTAGGAGGAACAGTTGAAGGGCAAAGATGGAAGGGCAGTGCCAGGACCTTGGCTCTCAGAGATATCTATGGACCAGGGCAGGCTGTGGAGGACTAAGAGAAAGCCACATACAGAAACAGAAACATAGCAGTACCTTTTTCTTCAGGCCCTGACCACATCTTGAGGTCAAGCAACCAAAGTCCTTCCTGCCTCCTACATCTGATGTAGGGAGAGAGAGAACTTGAAGAAACAGTCAAGATAAGGAACAAGGGTCAGGGGTCCCTCGGCCTCTGCCCCCCCCCCCCATTAGCTTATCTAAAGATCAGAAATTCACTGGGAAACTGGAGTCCCCCACCCACCCACCTGCTCCTCACCAGAGGTAAGTGAAGCAAAAAGAAGCGCCAGGAACCTGACCAGCGCCATGGTAGCCTAAAGAAATGGCAGAGGGAGCTGTTTGTCAAGCTAACTCTGTTGCCAGGTTAGTTGCTTAAACATAGCTGAGCATAGCTGTCAGGCGGGCTTCCCAGAGTGCAGCTCCTCCTCCCTCCCGGCAGACAGAGCTTTGGACCCCTGGCAGGCTCCAGGAGGGGCTGGAAAATCCCATCTTCCGCTGTTTCCAGTGAATTCTTCCATTCATTACCCCAACCCTAAGGGGATACAAGGGTAGGAGGCTCAGCTACAGATGGTGAAACTGGTCACATTGTCCTTGGAGACAGAGCAAGTACAGTGCCTAGGAAAATTGGCCCCAAGACCAGCCACCCCCCAGTGTCTGCATTCCTGCTGCCTCCTCCCACCATCACAGCCCGATCTGCCTGTAAAACCTAAGCTCAGCCACCAAGAAAACCTCCCAAAAGTCGTCTACTTCAACAAACAGAAGGATCCTTTGTAGATGAAATAAAAGTAATAATGGTTACAGCCAGGCAAGGTGGCACACGCCTTTAACCCCAGCAAGCAAATCTCTGTGAGATCAAGGCCAGCCTGGTCTACAGAGTGAGGTCCAGGACAGCCGCAGCTACACAGAGAAACCCTGTCACGAGGGAAAAGTTACTTGTGGGGCTATCAGCTGGAGGGGACAAAGGGCCGCTTCTGAGAGGGCCTGAAGATGGGCTATGTATTGATCTGCAAAGGCAACTGCTCAAAGCTCGGCAGTTTAAGATTCACTGAGCCAGTATCTTTGAGATTTGTCAGTTTATTATCGTATAAAAAAAAAAAAAAAACTATGCCGGGCGGTGGTGGCGCACGCCTTTAATCCCAGCACTCGGGAGGCAGAGGCAGGCGGATCTCTGTGAGTTCGAGACCAGCCTGGTCTACAGAGCTAGTTCCAGGACAGGCTCCAAAGCCACAGAGAAACCCTGTCTCGAAAAACAAAACAAAAACAAAAAAAAAAAACTTTTTGAGAGAAGATCTCTCTGTGTCGTCCAGAGTGGTCTCAAATTAATTCTCCCACGTCTCGTGCAGGAATTACAGGTTTTCGCCAACGTTTAGCATTTTTTTCAACTTTTCTCCTCCTGCTCTCTCTAGACTTTTATCACTCTCTATTCTAGCCACATGAGTAGGCTCGTCCCTTTCTCCGCAAAACTGTCCTTGGCAGGAACCTCAATGACCACTGATTTTCTTTTACCAATTTAATTTTTTAGCACTTATTTACTTTAGTTTTTATTTTTTTGGGTTTCTTTTTTAAAGATTTATTTATTAATTATGTGTACAGGGGTCTTCCTCCATGTATTCGTGTAGATCAGACGAGGGCACCAGATCTTCTTACAGATGGTTGTGAGACACCATGTGGTTGCTGGGAATTGAACTCAGGACCTCTGGAAGAGCAGTTAGTGGTCTTAACCTCTGAGTCATCTCTCCAGCCCCCCACCCCCCTTTTTTTTCCAAGGCAGGATTTCTCTGTAGCTTTGGAGCCTGTCCTGGAACTCATTCTGTAGATCAGGCTGACCTCAAACTCACAGAGATCTGCCTGTCTCTGCCTCCCAGGTGCTGGGATTAAAGGTGTGAGTCACCACCACCCGGCTTAATTACTTTTATTTTCTATGAGAGGGCTTTGCCAGCATATATTGTGTGTATCATATGCATGCCTTGGCTCACAGAGGTCAGAAGAGGGTGTCAGATATCCCGGAATCAGAGCTACAGACGGTTTTGAGGCACCATATGGTGGCTGAGAATCAAAACCAGGTCCTCTGAAAGAGCAGCAAATATTCTTAAGGATTGAGCTATTTCTCCAGTCTCATTAATTTGTTAATTTTGATTATTATTTGTGTGTGTGAGAGAGAGTGAGTGATGTGTGATGTATGGGCAAATGCCAGACACTTATGTGGAGGTTGGAGGACCATTTCAGGAGTCAGCTTTCTCTTACTCTGGGATCCAGGGATTGAATTCAGGGTCTTAGGGCTTTTTTATCCAATAAGTCATCCCACCGGCTCTATTCTGAGATAGGGCTTCATTATGTTGCCCAGACCACTGCACACTCTGAAGACAGAAGTTTATTCTTCTGTGTGTACGTGGAGGTGTGTGTTTGGATTGGTAGGCATGTGGAGGCCCACGGTCAGCCTCGGGTGTCATTGCTCAGGAGCTGTTCACCTTGGTTTGTTGCTTGATACAGAATTTCTCACTGGAGATCGTTAACGGGGCTAGGCTGCCTGCCAATAAACCTCAGCGATCAGCCTGAGTCTGCTGCTCACACTGGGGTTGCAAACCCTTGTGGCCACACATGGCTTTTTCACATGGGTTCTGAGTAGCTTTGGGGTTTCATCCTTGTATGGCAAGTACCTCACTGGTTGAACTGTTTCAACCCCAACCCCAGACATCTGTCCCTCACCCTCACTCCTCCAAAGGGCTTGATGCTTGCTCCCTTTGGCTCTAAACACGCATGCTCTTGCACATTGCGCTCACTTCTCTACTCTTGTCCAGCTTTGCGGCTGTGGCTTCGCCTTTCTTACCTCCATCCAACGAAATATTTCAGGGCACGAAAACTGCTCACCACTCCCCTCCTTTCTCCACCTCCGGAAAGGCCGTGGCCTAAAGTACCACCCCTGGCGTTTACCTCTCACTGTAATCCTCCGATGTTCCTCTCTCGTGGAACTCCAGTCCTACACCTACCTGCTGACCCTGCATTTCCTCAAGGCTCACATGTCCACAGTGATCATTTGCTTTTCTCCTAGTCTTTCAGACTGTTTTTTAAAAGATTTTTTTTGAAGATTTATTTTATTTTTTTATTTTTCAAGACAAGTTGTACCAGGCTTTTTCTTTTGGGCCATCAACCAGCTCCCAATGATGTGAAAATTTATTATCAATTAGGAATGCTTGGTCCTAGCACTTATTTTAATCTGTTTCTCTTTATCTATGTTTTGCCTTGGGGATTTTTATCTTTCTTTCTTTCTTTCTTTCTTTTTTTTTTTTTTTTTTTTGAGACAGGGTTTCTCTGTGG
>NC_022012.1:80872699-80906473 GCF_000317375.1 Microtus ochrogaster | reverse complement strand
CTTGTAGACCAGGCTGGTCTCGAACTCACAGAGATCCGCCTGCCTCTGCCTCCCAAGTGCTGGGATTAAAGGTGTGCGCCACCACCGCCTGGCTCTTTCTTTCTTTTTGTATATCTATTCTGTGTCTGTCTGTCTGGTGGCCGCTTAGCTTCTGGCCCTGGACATGTTCCTCTTTTTCTTCCTCCTTTTCTTCTTTTTCTAGCCTGGATTCTCTTCCGACTCAGTCTCCCTACCAGCCAGCCCCATCTATCCCTCTCCTGCCTAGTTGCTGGCCCTTCAGCTTTTTAGTAGACCAATTAGGCAGGCAAGGTGAAACAAATATAACACATCTTTACATTGTTAACAAAGGCAGCATAAACAGATGGAGCACTTCTTTACACAGTTAAATATTCCACAAGTCTCTCTTTCCTTTTAAATTATTTATTTGTAATGTGCATGGGTGTTTTGCCTGCATGTATGTCTGTGAAGCATGTGCTTACAAGGCCTGTAGAATCCAGAAGAAGGCATCAAACGTTATGGAACTAGAATTATAGACAGTTGTGAGTCCCGTAGCTGGGGGATTCATGTGAGATATTTACATTATAATTCATAACAGTAGCAAAATTACAGTTACGGCCAGGTGTAGTGGCATATGCTTTTAAATTCCAGCACTTGGGAGGCAGAGGCAAGAAGATCCCTGAGTTTGAGGCGAGCCTGGTCTACAGAGTGAGTTCTAGGACAGCCTGGGCTACACAGAGAAACCCTGTCTCAAAAAACAAAACAAAAGAAAAATTACAGATATGAAGTAGCAACAAAATAATTTTATGGTTGGGGGTCAGCACTACATTAGGAAGGCTGAGGACCACCCCTCTAAAACACTGCTCCTGTTTACCTTCTGGGCCCAGACCTAGGCTTGCATACACACACCCTTGCCTGGGATAAAGCGTAGAGCCTCAGTTCTGATTACAGCGTCATTCCCCTAAACAATGTGTCTCATAGGAACCAGCACTGGTCATGCCCTGAAAAAAGTTCAGTGCTCCTTGTGGCACCAAAAATAAAACGCAGAGTTCCCCCGAAGGCTGCCGAAGCTTGGTTTGGATGACTTCTCCCCTTAATCCACAGACTCCTGCCCCACCCCTCACAAACGTCTGTTGCATATCGATGTCTGCCACATCTTTTTGTTGTCGTTGTTTCTTTGTGTAACTGTCCTGGCTTACCTGGAACTCACTTTGTAGACCGGACTGGCCTGGAACTCACAGAGATACGCTTGCCTCTAACTCCGAAGTGCTGGGATTGAGGGCATGTGCCACCACCACCCAGCTCAGCCACATCTTTTAAAGAGTCCTATCTATGCCTCAACTGAACTTCTTGCTCTCGTTCTCCTATATTTTCCTGTCTATTGATAGATCCAGTCGGCCTCGATAGACTCTACCTTTGATTATGGAGTGGCCTCAGGGAAAAGGCTCTGAATATTCTGGCCAAAGGCTAGTTTTCCTTTTCCATTCCTTCATGCTATTGATGATGCTGGGGAGTGGGAATGTAGACCATAGCCCCGCGATCCCCACTAGAGGGCGGTCCAGCCTACTTCGGCTCAGACCGGGCTAGAGGGATGCAGGAGGGAATTTAGCAGTGGCCCTTCCCTTAAGGTTCTTCGCAGAGTAGTCACCAATCTAAGTCCTACCATTTCCAGGGATTGTCAAGGCCAGCTTTGACAGACCCTGAGTGGCCACAATATCGTCAGATTAGACGATCGGGCGCAGTGCCCACACGTGGGCGTCGCATCGCGGCCCCAGTATTAGAGACCGCTACTTCACCAGGGGACAAACTGAAAAGCTGAAACCACTAGACGAACGCGTGGGGGGCGGGAGGAGGTTGTGTCAGTCCTGCGTCACTCTAAACCGGGGGGTCCTGAGCTGCTTTTGGCCGTGCGGGGTTGGAAGGCGGAGCTGAAAGGGGTAGGACATCTTCAGTCCGCCCCGCCTCCTTTGGCTAGGGCGCCGGGGGCGGGGCAGGGCGCAGCTGCCAGATGTTGGGGCGGCAGCGGCGGGAGCTACGGAGAGCGAGGAGCCTGGGAGTAAGGCAAGGGTGACGACGCCGCTGGCGGGCCGACCCGGCCCACTCTGCGCTGCTCCCGCGGGTGATCGAGAAGGAGCCGAACGACCTGGAGAGAACTACAGCACCAGCACCAACATGCACAGCGCTCGCCTTGACAGCTTCCTGAGCCAGCTCCGCTGGGAACTGGTGAGGCTTTGGAGTGGGTGTGGTGGTAAGGATGTGTGTGGGGTGCGTGACTGCCGCCTGGCTGGAACAACAAACGGGTACGGAGTGGGTTCCGGGTGCCCATCCGAGTCAGGATGGGGGCAGGGCAGAGCGGTGCAGATGGCCCAGATGGCCCGCTTCGGGTTTCTGACGGTTGGGAGCTGTTCTGGGCATCAGGTAACAGGCGCCCAGCTGGCTCTGCCGGCGGCGGGGGAGGATAGTTGGGAGCGAGGTTTCTTTTGGGGACCTGCAGGGAGTACCAAGGGCCTAAAGAAGTACTGTGCTGTCGTGGACATCCCCTACTACGGGCTGGCCTGTACCTCCTTCCTCTACCCTGCCTGCCCGCCCTGGTGGCGCGTGCTGACTTGCCCAGCCCTGCGTGCTGCAGCCTGCAGGACTGCCACCAGTTCTGCCGATGGGAGCCATATGAGCCTCGACTGCCAGTGCCCCCATGTGGGCCCTATGCCTTGTTGCCCAGAGGTTTTTAAGTCCTTGTGAACTTTCTGTTCACGGCTGGCCTAATCAGACACTAAGCGATGATAAGAAATCCCTTTCCGACTTCTGCTCTCTCTTTCCCTTCAGTTGTGTGGTCGGGACACAGGCTCACCTCCAGTGCCTGGCCCACTGCAACCAAAACCCCAAACCGATCCAAGTGTACAGCCCGACCGCCAGTTAAGGGCCTCAGATGCTCTGGAAGAGGACTCTGCCTGCTGTGTGGAAGAGGAAGAAGAGGAAGACTTGGTAGCGGAAGACAGGGGTGTACCCTTGGGATGTCCTCGGGAACATGCCCTAGACTGGGACTCTGGCTTCTCAGAGGTGTCAGGCAGTACATGGAGAGAGGAAGAGCTGTCAGTACCCCGGCGTCAAGCACCCTCAGAGCGGCCACCTCATAGCCAGCGATTCTCAGTCAGTGACCTCCCCTTGCGCAGTAGGGCAGCTGTAACTGGTATATCACCTGCCCACCGTCCTCGGCCCAAGTCCACACCAGATGCTTGCCTGGAACATTGGCAGGGATTGGAAGCGGAGGACTGGACGGCAGCCCTGCTGAACAGGGGCCGCAGTAGGCAGCCCCTGGTGCTGGGGGATAACTGTTTTGCTGATTTAGTTCACAATTGGATGGAGCTGCCTGAGGCAGCCAGTGAGGGGAGTGATGGAAGTGTACCCCGAGCCCGTGCTCGACCCCCTCAGTTCCTGCTTGGCCTCTCTGAGCAGCTACGGCGCCGGCTGGCCAGGGCTCGCCGGGCAGCTATGGCAGGAAAGCGGCTATCGTGCCCACCTCGGCCAGAACCTGACCTGCCTACGGACATCTCACGATTTGCAGCCCTTATGAACTGTCGCAGCCGCCAACCCATCATCTACAATGATGTCAGCTACCTCTGACCTGCCCTCCGCCAGGGACAATAAAGGCCTTTTTCTAGACCGTTGGTTCCTAAACCAATACGAGTGACAAATCTTTACGGTGTACTTGAGCATTATCCCACAGCAAGGAAGCACCCCAGCCCTGTGGGGCACAGCTAAGACAGGCCAATCTAGACTCTTTCCTCTGCCTTCCAGGGTCCTTGTCTTGCCCCCGTCATACGCATGCCCCTTTACATCCATGTTCTATCGCACATCTTCCCTACTTCCTTCAACAAGTTTTTATTGCTGAGCTGTCTGCTGTAGGCTCAAGATACAGGCCTTGTATGTCTTGTTGGTTATGGCCTAGTGATGGTGTGGTGGCGGCCATCCATGTCACAGCTCATAATGCAGAGGTGGGAAGGCAGTTTCGTCCTCTTCACCCTCACAGCTCAGCTCCAACACCAGGACCCTCAGCCCAGGCTCAGGCTCCCGGCCGGTCACTTGCTGAACCAGTTCTGTCACCCTGGTATGGGAGGGGGTTCAGGGGAGATTTGGTAGGTGAGCTGAGGCAGACAGGGGGCAACCCAGTGTGGACTAGAGGGTGCTGGTGAGCCCTCGGGAGCCCGGACTGGGAGCAGGAGGGGCTCAAGGCAGGAAACATCTGAACTATTTTAGGAGCAGCTGGTGGGGCAGGCAGGAGGCAGGAAGCTGTGGATCCCTTGGAAGTGGGCGGGGGGGGGGGGCGGGGGGGGGGCGGGAGGTGGTGGGTCTGAGGGTGGGGGGGGGGGGGGGGGGCTGGGCAGTGTATGGGGAGCAAGGGGGGCTAGGCAAGCAGACAGCTACTAAAGTCCCCTTCCTCGGGCTCTTAGCCCCACCCCAAGCCCATTTGTTGGCTCCATTTGGTGGAAGAATGCTTCAAGAAGGTGTGAGGGGCCTAGAATTGGGTTGAGAAAAAGAGGCTGCTACCCATCCTCAACATCCAGGGACATGGTTATGGTCGGGCACTGGCTCACCTGAGGCACAGGCACCCGGTCTGCTTTTCCAATGACCATCCTGCAGAATAGAGGACTGCCTGGCCATACAGCAACCTCTTCACCTTCAGTCTGTGTTCTTTCTAGAGAGACAAACATCAGTTACTCAGTGAGCCAGGCTGGGCTGGGCCTGGGGCAGAGGGAGACAGGGCACACCTGGAGATGGGCCAGCAGTGATGCCAGTGTCCTCTCAGGCTGCCCAGCAGGCACCTTCAGGCGGTCCCAACGGGTCCACGTCAGGTGATGAAACTATGGGGTGAAGGTGAGGAAGAATTAGATTTCTTGCATAAATCTGCAGCCCCTGGCCCAGTTACTAGCAGCTTTTCCTAGAAGAGAAGCTGCTGAAGAGGCAGGAAGCCGAAGCCAAAGGGGTGTGTGTGGAAGGTGGGATCTGGGCCCAGAGTCTCAGCCCCCTCCCCACCCAGGCTGTGGCCAACACAGGAAATGGAGCTATGGGGCCCTGTACAGGGAAGCAGACATCCATCACACAGGCCAGTTGGAGGAGGGGGTGGGGTGGGTGGCGGAGTGTGTGGGGGTGCTGCTTCCTGAGGAAGCTGGAGCTGGGCTGCTGCAGTCTCCCGATAAAGCTGCTTGTTCCTCAAAGGGGATGCTGGGAGCTGGAGGCTACAGCTCATGCTACTCCCCAGTCCTCACACACAAGGCTTTGGACTGCTCACGGGCATGCGAAAACCAAGGACAACGGTGACAATGGAACCCTACTGACCCAGAGATCCTAGCAGAGACACAGTCTATAGGAGTTTTTATTCTTTCCCATCTTTTTCCTAGTTGGAGAGTTCTGGTGTCTACAGATGAGGACAGATGCAGCAGACACAGAGTCTAATACAAAGGGGCCCTGCTAACCCTCAGAAAGCATACTAGGGTTGAGCTGAGACTAGGCTAGAGGCAAGATGGGGACTCCTACCCACCCCCATTCCATGGACAAAGGCGGTCTGTGTGCTGGTTAACAGTGGGGCACCTCACAAAAGCACTCTGTGTGCATGTCCAGAGGGACCCTAGGCTAGCTAGTGACCTCTGTCCTCTCCCCTGGTGAGGGCATTCCTTCTACTTCCTTTCCTGTTCCTCAGGGAAATGCCAACTGTGACAGAGGCTGGACACACAATTGGACACATTACCATCCTGCCTTCATAGGAACACCACACAAACAAAACCAACAGCACCCACACATGTGTCCACATGCACAAGCATGAATGCTCACACTGAGGAAGAGCCTTGCTGGTCCATCTGGCACACAGATGTGTAAACTTGATCCCTCTATGCTCACACAGCAGGGCTGCCCAGACCCTGGTGTACTCGATCTGTAATGTGAGCATACTGTCCTATAGGGCTGAGACCCTCACTCACGGTAGCAAGCCTGGTGGCCTTTAACTTGGCTTGAGGTGGACAGAACAGGGTTCTACAGAGAGAAGCTAGACTATCCGGGGTTGAGTCTATGGCTGCCCCTCCCTACTCCCTCCCACCAGGATATTATGGAGAAGGAGGGGGCTGTGGGGGATGTCTGGCTCCACTAATGAGTTAAAGCTGCAGCTCCCCCAGACCCTGGACTACAGGGGGTTGGGGGTATGGCTGATGGCTGTTTCCTGTGTCTGAAAGGTCCCAGCCTGGCTTCATAGCAGGAAGGGAGCTGGAGGAAGTCTAGAGGATTCACCCATAGTCTGGGGCCTGGAGAGAGCCCGCAGCTAGAGCCCACACTGTTTATTTGGGTGGGTAAAGGGACGACTCGAGTCTAATGGGAACAAGGGTAGGGTAGCAGGGGCTCACCGACTGGACGGCTGGGGCAGAAGGCACTGCTCGTATGAAGTCATTTTCAGCCAGGTGCAGAGAGCTTTGACGAAAGGTATCAAGGGGCCGTGGCCCACTTACCACCTTATACAGCTCCAGGCCCAATAAGCCTGCCACAACTGCTGTACTGGTGGCAACGGCTGGGATAATCTGGCCCACGGTTTGCTTGATCTGTCAAGGACAGGGCATTTGCTATGGGCTCAAGGTTTAGGACTAAGATTTGGCCTTCCCTTCCAGGCCTGAGCCCCAAAGGGGTGGCGTTACCTGAGCATGGTTGACTGGTAGGATCCCATAGTTCTGAGCTCTCAGGTCAGTTGCTGCTACCACAAAGTCCATATGGAAGTTGCTGTCATCATCCTGCCAGGCCCAAGTCACAGGAGGGTTAGCGCTGCAGTGGTATCCCCATCACAGGAAGGTTAGTGCTGCAGTGGTATCCCTGTCACAGGAGGGTTAGCTCTGCAGTGGTATCCCCGTCACAGGAAGGTTAGCTCTTCAGAAGTACCCCTGTCACAGCAGTGTTAGCGCTGCAGCGGTATCCCCATCACAGGAGGGTCAGTACTGCAGCAGTATCCCCATCACAGGAGGGTTAGCGCTGCAGCGGTATCCCCGTCACAGCAGTGTTAGCTCAGGAGCGATATCCCCATCACAGCAGTGTTAGCGCTGCAGCGGTATCCCCATCACAGGAAGGTTAATGCTGCAGCAGTATCCCCATCACAGGAGGGTTAGCACTGCAGCGGTATCCCTCCCTATGGCCAACTAGATGCCACTGACTGGTCTTTGTACAAATTTTTGGTTGGTATCCACCATCTCCCTCCTTTGCCACACAGTACAACTGAGGTGCAAGGGGAATGGGCTACTTCCATGGCCTTGGAAGAAGGAAACGCGGGTTCTCAGACTACCCCCACTTCCTTACCGTCCCCCAGCCCAGTCTGTCATTCCCTCTTGGGGTCCCACCTTCCCAAACAGCACAGGCTTCAATGGAGGGCCCTTGCTCCAGTCTTCCAGACGTTCCTGCAGTTCCTTCAGCTGCTCCGGGGCTGTCAGGGAGCAAGGTGTGGGATTAGTCCTTGTTCACTTCCTACACTCTAGAGCCTGTGCCCACTCTAGAGTCTTTGTCTAACCTGCCAGTTGCTGCCGCTTGATCAAATCAAGGATTGATTTGATGCTGCCATCTACTCTGTCCTCACCTGGGGATCATAGTTAGACACGCTGCAGAACATTTTTTTTTCTTTAAAATTCTGAAAGTCTCTTGAGAGAACTGGGATATGTTTTAGGCAGCAAAGAGCAGACCTACTGAGGATGGATATAAATTAAGCAGCAAAGTAAGAGGCCCAGAGTGGGCTGAATAGATGGCTCAGCAGTTAAATGCACTTGTTGCTCTTGTAAAAGACTCTGGTTCAATTCCCAGCACTTACATGGAAGCTCACAACTGTCTATAACTTCAGTTCTAGGGCTTCGATGCCCTCTTCTGGCTTCTGTGGGCACCAGGCACACATGTGGTACACAGATACACATGTAGGTAAAATACTTATACATATAAAATAAAAATTAAATAAATAACAAAAACTCCCAAAGAAAGCCAGAGGGAGGAAGCAGGCTGGCTATGGGCAGGGGGCAAGCCTTGGATGACTGTATAAGACTAGAACCTCACCAAAGTCAGCCGGAGTAAAGGTACCATCAGAGATGAGGTCTGGGCGCATGGACTCAGGCTTTGGCAGCAGCTTCAACAGTTTCCTGAGTGAAGTCTGGTCTTGTGAGCCAGTAAGCCCATGCATTTGTGCGTACAGGTTGGCAGCTGCCAGCACGTAGAGGAAATGCATGTCCTGAAGCCAGGCAGAGAGCAGGAACAGTTTCATGGGTACATTGGATGGGTTTCATTGCCCTTTGGTGGGTATGTTTGAGTGCCTGGCTGTCTCAAGTACAAGCACCCACATTTGGACAAGGGAGGCTCTCTTTTTGCAACTGTGCATCTTAGCGGAATGCAAAGGTGGCTACCTCTACTCTAAGGGCACTCATGTCTAAGGATTCCACTCACGTGGCTGGGGTCAAATTGCAAGGGCTGTGGACATCTTTTGGATCCTGACCAGAACAGAGTTCCATCCTCGAGCACCTAAGGAAACAGAGGCAGCTGGGCTCAGTCTGGTCTCCTGGAGCCATCAGTTGCCCAGCCACTAACTACCTACTTTCTCAGATGGGAAGAGTCTCAGCAGCTCTATGATGCTATCATGGAAGCAGAGTTGCCAGTGGCCGAGAGCCCACACCACACAGTCTTGCCAAGTCCGTGGGCGCACTTTTAGGACACCCATCACTTGCTGCAGTATGGTTGGTGTTTGTGTCCTATCTATGTCCGACAGGGAAGTGCATGTCCTACTGAGAGAGGAGGAAGTTTGAGATTGAACTCTGTGCCTGAATACCTGGACTCCAACCTACCTCTGTTGTTGGTCTTACTGCGGATAGCCGTTGATAGTCTCTGCAGATAGTCTGAAGAGTCCCTCAAATTCATCCCGGGCCCACTGTGGGGGAGGGGAGGATGCAGGTATTAGATGAAGAACTGCTTTGCCATTTGAGAATTGAGATGGGTAGGGTGGGATACACTTACCTGCAGGACGTGCTCCACTGTGCTGGGGAAGTACCGCAGAGTACACAGAGGGTAGGAGGCAGTTTCAGAAGCTGCAGCCGAGGCAGGACCATTATAGGTTTCGGTCACATGCGGCACAAACACAGAAGAACTCCCCCGGGTTCCCTGTGTGCCTGCCTCCAGCAGTGGTTTCAGATAGTGGGTACATCGAGCAGCAACATAGTGCCCTGGTAAAAGGGCACAGGGTATGAAGTGAGGCTGCCAGAGTCTTGGGCAAGGAGCTCAGCTCTAAGGTAGGCACTCACGGGCCTCGAAGCTGTCTAAAGCAGCAACAACCCCATCCACTCTGGAGAAGAAGTCGTCACCATAGATGTGCTCTGTGGTGGAATCCAACGGGTAGGTACACGAGGTCACTTGTAGGTCTGGGTTTAGACGTTGGGCTGCTCTTGCAGCCACCTCTGCCTTGGGGCTCTGGGAAGAGAGGAAATGGGCACAATATAAGAAAGCAACCTGAGAGCCGGGTGGTGGTGGCGCATGCTTTTAATCCCAGCACTCGAGAGCCAGAGGTAGGCAGATCTCTGTGAGTTCGAGGCCAGACTGGTCTATAGAGCAAGTTCCAGGACAGGGACCAAAAAACAAAAGCTACACAGAAAGATCATTTCAAACAAACAAACAAAGAATGCCACCTGAGAAACAAGAATGTAAGAGGGACCAGCACTCACCCCGATGTCCTGGGGCCTGAAGAGGAACTGCCGGCTGAGGTTGGAGCGTTCTATGTGGTCCATGTCGGCTACAGTCACACCTCCATTAGCCTTGACTCCCAGGCCCATTAGGGCAAAACCTTTGAGCATCTCACAGCCAATGGCTCCAGCACCCACCTGCTGGCAGGAACAGAATTATCCAGGGCACTTGGTGTAGATTTCCCCAAGACATCCCCATCATCCCTCAACTCACCAAGAGGTAACGTTGGTAGCTCAATTTCTCCTGAAAACTAGCCCCAAACACAGCAGTCTGCCCATCGTATCGGCAGTTTCTCTAGGAAACACAGACGGTGGCCAGTGATGGCTGATGCCTGTGCTGTGCGGTCACTCACTGAGTTCTTTAGTCAGGACCTCAGGGCCACTTCTCAGGTTTCTCCTCCAACCCTGATTTTAAACAAGGCTTTCACCATCAGTTCTCACCGGATGGCAGTCCTCAGAATTGGGAAGGAGCTCCTCAGCTTCCGGAAGACATTCAAGGGCATCAAAGTACAGCCACTGGTCCAGGGGCATGAACTTCCCGGAGACTGCCTGGGGGTGGGCACTCACTCTGGGGCTTATGCCAACTCCTTAATCCTAAAACCCTTAGATCCCTTCTAAGGGCTGCACCTGGTTTGATAAAATGCTCCAGCACGGCTGCTTGGTATGGGTGCCCTCTCGCACATCCACGGACTTGCCCACTTCCCCAGTCCCTCCCTTTCCCCACCTTTGTCTACCTTCAGGACTTCCTGGGCAGCCACTCCCCCTAGAACGGCTGCCATGGGGCTTAAGCTGCCAGCACTACTCAGGGCAATTGTCCGAATTAAAGCCTCATCCAGCGATTCTTCTTTTGTCCCTTTTAGTGGCTCTAGGTCCCGGGCCAGACGCACCACGGTCTCTGCATCAACCTGTAGAATGGCACTCAGGCATAGCATATGCCTAGTAGTCCCAGTCTGAATTCTAACCTTCCACTCAAAGCCTTCAGGTACCCATCTACCCTATTCCCCGGAAGCAGCAGAATCCTAAGTGGGAAAGCCTGGCATCATTGCTGGGCTGGGAGGCACTAAAAAGGATGTTCAGTATCAGCTAGAGACACTGAAGGCATCACCAACCTGAGCAGTTTTCCAACCTGTCTCTGCAGGCTTAAGGATGGAGCAAGCAGGGTCTACAGGTTATAAGCCTAGTACATCTATGGACATAACCTCTAGTGTAAGATAGTGGTACTCATGCCCTGTTTTTGAGTACAAACTCTGCCTCTAGGGTTCAAACTTGGAGCTGTAAATAGTCACTGAGGTGAGGTCTGAAAGGTGAGATCCAGGAAGATAGGCTATGTATTGTGCGATGTGGTGCCACTCACAGGATCCCAGGGCTTGGGTAGCCGGCCATGAAGCTTCTGGAACTTGTGCAGTGCATGAAAGGCCTGATGCAGGCAGTGAGCACGTTGGACTTCCTGAGTGTTCTGGGCCACCACACGGGGCTGAAGCAGAGCTTTGTCCAAGGACTTCTGTAGGGTTGGGGTTGCGTGGCTTAAGATGAGGTCTGGAACGCTGTGCACCCATTGATGGAACTAGGTATTCCCACCTCAGCGGCACTTGCACTTACATGCCTCACAGTCTTGGATCTCTTGACTTCAGTGACAACCCCACCACACAAGTAAGGGGAGAAAGCTGTTGTGTCTCCAATCTCCAAGGACCCGTCTTCTGGAAGAGATCCAGCCGAGTAAGTTATGACTCCTAAATATAAGTAGTTTCCACATAGCGTTGAGCCAGGGGTTGGATGGAGTAGGGTCGGCTTACTCTGCACACGGACAGGCTGGGGAGAACGACCGTTGAGTTCAACCATGCCTTCAATGCCTGAGAAAACCACCAAGTCCCCGTCATAGAAGAACTGTCTTTTGGTGTCTTGTCTCAGAGTGACAATGCCGGGCAACCCCTAGGTGAGAGATAGTTTGATTTCAGAGTGCCTATACCTGCCTTCCACAGGCCCTGGAACCTTTCTCTGAATATCAGTTGAATCTCTACACTCCGCACCCACCTGGGAAATGTCCTGGATGGCAGCCGTCATGGGTTCTACCTCTGTAGGGTCTTCAACGGTGAAATCCTCACCAAAGTCACAGAACAACCGCCTAGAGTGGTTGGCAGGCATCACTGAGGAAGCTCATCAGTTGTGAGTGATGGTAGGGACACTGGGACAGGCCCAAGGGGAGGGAGTTCTGGGAAAGACGTGGAAATTAAGATTTGGGCACATCGATGGGCTCAGTGGTTAAGAGCATTGCCTGCTCTTCCAAAGGTCCTGAGTTCAATTCCCAGCAACCACATGGTGGCTCACGACCATTTGTAATGAAGTCTGGTGCCCTCTTCTGGCCTGCAGGCATACACACAGACAGAATATTGTATACATAATAAATAAATATTTAAAAAAAAGATTTGGGGGCTGGAGAGATGGCTCAGAGGTTAAGAGCACTGACTGCTCTTCCAAAGGTCCTGAGTTCAATTCCCAGCAACCACATGGTGGCTCACAACCATCTGTAATGAGATCTGGTGCCCTCTTCTGGCGTGCAGGCATACATGCAGAATACTAAGAATACTGAATACATAATAAATACATAAATCTTTAAAAAAAAAAAAGATTTGGGCACATCGAGTGTACTAGAACAGGTCTGGACACTGAGGCTGAGAAACAAGGGCGGAATGGTAGTCCAGAATTAAGAAGACCCTTCACTAGGTTTGAGGCAGGGTGATAGGGGCAAGCTTCGAGTGGGGAAAACATTGGGGCCAATTGTTGGCAGTGATGTAGTGGGGTATACAGGTAGACTCCTCACCCCACAAGGCCCCGGGTTTCAGCCACCAGAAAGCAGATTTTATTCTCGTGGCAGAAGGTTCCCACCTTCAGCTGCTCCTCTAGCTTGGAGTTGGTCAGCACCACGACCTATATGGATACCAGAAGCACTTGCCACCTTCTGTGCTGCTGAGGGCAGGATGGAGGTACTAGGCTGGCATGCAAACTGGGGCTGGGGTAAGTACCTGAAAAGCCTGCAGCAGATCGTTAGTGATGTCACCTGTATGGACGGAGATCTGGACAGCTTCATTGAGCTGAGACAATTGTGCTTGAGAGGCCTCAGCCCTGCTCCTCCCCAAGCTCTCTTCTGAGAGGAAAAACTAAGGACAGAACAGTGTAGCTTTAATCAAAGAGACCCCCCCTTTGGCCCTGCTCTGAGAGAGAGCATAGAGACCCCAAGAACTCTCACCTGAGCAGCCAGGTCAGCCCAGCAGGTGGACTGGGGATCGTGCAGGGTGAGGCTGCCTATACCCATAAGGACCAGGTTCTTGGCCACCTCAGCTCCTAGGCCCTGCAGGCCAGATAGCAAGACATTGGCTTCCCGAATCCTCCGCATAGCAGGCAGGCCCAGTACATACCTGTGGTTAAGAAGTAGGAGGCAGGCAGTTGAGAGACCATAGGTTTGGAGGCCACCCGACTTTGTATCCCACTTGAAGACTCACAGCTGCCTTGAGTATAGCTCCCCATCCATCCTCAGTCGTGGGCTGGATAAGGAGGCGGTAATGTTCACAGCTGCTGTGGGGGGTGGGGATAAGGGGAGGTGGCACAGCAGGGCTTGTAACTGATGCAAACAGGAACCTAAGCCGCTGGTTGCCGCTTCTTTCAGTTCCCTCCCTGGCTCCTCTGTAACTTCAGGAAAACAGAAGTGAAACTAGACTCTGAATTGGTTCATAGCTCTCAAACCGGGACTGACGCCAGCCCTCTACAGGCCGATTGGGGTTTATCACCTGGACAAGACCCAGTATTACAAGAGGCCAGTGGCTCTGAGTCAGATCCGAGAGCAGGGAGCATGGGGCAGTTACAAAACGAGGACATACATCCTTATATTGTTTTCAAACTTTTAAAATAATTGTAGACTCACAGTAAGTTGTGAAAATAACAGAGTTGCTGTGTGCTGTTCGTGTTTTTCTATCAGCATGTATTGATTACACAAAGTATTGGGCTTCACTTTTCTTTCTCTCTTTCTTTTTTGGTTTTTCGAGACAAGGTTTCTCTCTGTAGCCTTGGTTGTACTGGAACTCAGAGATCGCCTGCTTCTGCCTCCCTGAGTGCTAGGATTAAAGGTGTGCTCCACCACTGCCCAACTCATTATGGCATTTTTTTTTAAAAAAAATTATTTATTCTTATTTCATGTATATTGGTGTTATGCCTGCATGTGTCTGTGTGAGAGTGTCAGATCTTGGAGTCACAGACAGTTGTGAGCTGCCATGTGGGTGCTCTTATCTGCTGAGCCGTCTCTCCGGGTCCCCTATGGCACTCTCATACATGTGTATGATGTATTTTGATCATATTCATCCCATTAGCCTCTCTAGCCTGTCCCACTCTTGCTGATCCTTTCCTCTCCCACGAGTTCCCCTTCAATGTTCACATTTTGTTCCTGTGACTTGCTGAGTTCCATAGGGTTGCTTACAGGAGAGTGGGCGAGAGGGTACTTAAAGAAGCCACCTCCCACTCCTGGAGGGGCGGGGCCTTATGAGTCCTTGCTCCCTCCGTAACAGAATGCTCATGCTCACAGGCCCAAATATTGTGCAGATTTTTTAAAAAATAATTTATATTTTATGTCCACTGGTGTTTTGCCTGCATTCACATCTGTGTGCAGGCATTTGATTCCCTGGAGCTGGAGTCACAGACAATTGTGAGCTGCCATGTGGGAGCTGGGAATTGAACCCACGTCCTCTGGCAGAGCAGCCTATGCTCTTAACCACTGAGCCATCTCTCCAGTCCCATTGTGCAAATCTTGGACAGGTCCCAGCTATTATGAGCCCAAGAGTACAGCAGTCATAGCATGGCCAGAAGACAGTGTTTTGCAGACCCCATCCTCCAGTTCTGACATTATTGCATCCTGTTTTCTATGAGCCTTTTATGCTTCCTGAGCCTTGAGTGGGGCCGGTATGGATCTTTTAGGGCTGAGCACTCAACACTTATTGTCCATACTTTGACGAGTTATAAGGCTCTGCAGTTATCACTGCCCACTTCAAAAAGAAGCTTCTCTGTGGCTGGAGAGATGGCTCAGCCAGTTAAGAGCACTAGCTGTTCTCCCAAAGGTCCTGGATCAATTCCCAGCAACCATATGGTGTCTCACAGCCATTTATAGTGGAATCTGGTGCCCTCTTCTGGCATACAGGCATACATGCAGATAGAGCACTCATACATGAAATGAATAAATCTTTTTTGTTGTTGTTTTCTAAGACAACAGGGTTTCTCTGTGAGCCCTGACTGCCCTGTAACTCACTCTGTAGACCAGGCTAGCCTTGAACTCATAGAGATCCACCTGCCTCTGCTTCCTGAGTGTTAGAATTAAAGGCATATAATGTCAAGCAGCCAACACCACCGGTTTTCTAAAACCCTTTTTCTCATCCCAGACAAACTCTCAGCAGTAAGCAGTAACTCTGGTTCCCACTCCTAGCCACTATTATATTTGTCTCTGTAAGTTTACCTATTCTAGACAATTCCTGTAAATGGAACTAGAGTAGCTGTCTATCTCACTTTTTACTTACATATCTTGAGTTCTTAACCAATAACCTTACTAGATTCCCACCACTGGGTGGCTGGTGTTATTGCTCCCACTGTATAGATAACATCGAGAGAGGATAATTGACCTAAGACCACTCAGCATGTGCTAGCAGCCAGCCTTTATGTTTTCAGGCAGATGGTGCAATTCCCCCTTCATAGCCCTCTTTGGCTCATGTCAGCCACAGATGGGCTCAACATTTATAACTGTCTATAACATCTATAAGTTTAACATCTATAACTGTCTATAAGTTGTAACATCTGTAACATCATCTATAACTGTCTATAACATCTGTAACATCCATAAGTTACTGTCCTGTCCCTGGCATAAAACACTGACAAAAGCAACTTAGGGGAGAAAGTTTTTATTTTGGCTCAGTTTCAGGTTACAATCAATCATTGCAGGGAAGTCAAGCCGGAAGGCGGAGCAGCAGGTTAAGAGCAAAGAGGGTGCTAGTGTGGGAAGTCCTTCTGTCTGTGTGTTGTTTTTATTAGCAGAATAGAGCTAAGCAAGAAAACTAAACTGGATGCTGGGAGGAAGAAGACGGAGTCAAGGAGAGGCCATGTAGCCACCAGAGGAGAAAGACGCTCGCCGCCAGCTGGAACCTTGCCGTAGGCCACAAGCCTTATGGTAAAATATAAAATAATAGAAATGGGTTGATTTCAGATGTAAGAGCTAGCTAGAAATATGCATAAGCTAATAGGCCAAACAGTGATTTAATTAATAGTTTCTGTGTGGTTATTTCGAGACTGGGCGGCCAGGAACAAACGAGCAGCCTCCCCCAACGGTGTGTTCATTCTGTGCTCAGCTCACGCTCTCTGCTCTCAACAGTCCAGGATCCTCCGCTTAGGTGATGGTACCACCCTAGGCTGACCTCCTCACCTCAGTTAACAGGACCTCACAGAGAGGCCCTTACCAAGTGACTCTAGACTGTGTTGACAATCACAGCTAGGCATCATACAACCAAGGCTGTCTATCTTCTCCATCCCCATAGAGCTTCAAATGGCTGGATGCCTTCACAGGAAGCGGGCAACGGGCTAGGGAAACACCTAATAATGTTTAGAATGAGAAAGTTTAGGAAGTCTTACCCAGGTGAGTGGCCAGTAAAGGAAATTCTCCAGGAGAAAGTGTCCTGAAGCTAAGACCTAAAAGCTAACTAGCAGCTTGGTCGCTGGTTGTCTGATGTGCTTGCTGAGTTCCCTGAATGGATGTGAACTCACTTGGTTCACCCACTCTAGACTACGGGGACACCATCCTTGCTAGTCTCCCTGCGCCTGGGAAGAAAACTCCCAGGTCTGAGTCTCAGTGGCACTCCCGCTTTAGAAACTTACACTGATTTTCTGAAGTCTTCGTATAGATTATACACCCAGAGCCAGGAAGAAAAGATGCCTTTTTATTTCCCATGGAAACCTTCCCCCATTATTTCCCTAACATCCCCTAAGTCACACAGCGAGCTGGAGGCAGACAGAAGTTCAGGCTAGCCTGCTCAGGAATCCTCCAGCACTTTCATCCATACAGAGCCAAATGTGACCCTGGTCTATAAAAACAGGAGTCCAGCCATATCTGGTTGTAGCCATACACAAAAACCTGCAAAAAGAAGCAACCCCTGCTGACTGGAACTGTAACTCCCAGAGGTAAAATCCAGTGCAGTGCAGGGCAAAGCGAACACAGGAAATGCAGATTTTGCGCTCTCTCTTGCACTGTCCAGGAAGAGGAGCCATCTCCCCAAACACTCCTGGGTTGGCAAAGGTCTTGGCCCACTAATTGGAGACATGACTCTGGTCACTGCTCACTGCCACAGGAAGGTATCCAGCTTGGGCTGGGAGGAAGAATTCCCAGTCTTTATTCTCACTTTCTGTTTACTCCTGGCCTTGGGCTTAACTGGCATTGGTCGGATGATGGCTGTGTCTGTCTGGAACCAATGTCAAGGAAGAAGCTTGGAGGGGGACTGGAATGCAGGGCAGGAAAAACAGATACACTGAGCAAGGCACAACTCTGCCATCTTAGGCTGCAGGCACTGGCAGTGGGAACCCTGGGGATACAGGTTAGGGCACAGTGTATGTCCCTTAGCTCTGTTCAGGCCATGGCCATAGAAAAAGGATACAGGTTGGATGAATTTTGTTCGTCCTCCAAGTCCATCGAAGCCTATTCTTACCTAGGGCAGAAGGAAGACATAAGTGATCAGGAAAATGGGTGAGGGAGCTGACTGCCTTGCTCCACACAGGAGACCAGGTACCTGTGACACTCACCACATCTGTGCTGCAACGGGAAGCTGCTGTGGTCCTGTTGGGCTGTTTCTGACCCAGGACAGCATTTCGGATGAAGAGAGGGAAGGCACCAGCTAGTTCCTCGTCTGGCTCTCCTATACAGCGCTGGCCACCCAGTGAGAGCTGGGGCTCCTATTGGGTAATGCCAGAGTCAGACTTGTTGAGCTAGACAGCAGCAAAGGACATGGGGTAGTGATAGTGACAGATATCTGGTTATTAGGATATTTGGCCAGGTGATGGTGGCGGCACACACCTTTAATCCCAGCACTCAGGAGGCAGAGGCAGGCAGATCTCCGAGTTCAAGGCCAGCCTGGCCAACAGAGTGAGTTCCAGGACAGCCAGAGCTATACAGAGAAACCCTATCTCAAAAAAAAACCCAAACCCAAAATAAAAAAAAAAAAAAAAAACCAAAACCCAAATAAACAAAATAACAGATCAGGATATCTGATGCCTCAGTCAGGAGGCAGAGAATAATGAATTAGGATTACAAGAATGGCTCTGATGAGTATTAGTCCTGAGCGAGGCGAGGGAACCTGAACATAGTTTGGACCCTCAGAAATTGAGTTTCTCTTTTTCTTTGTTTTTCTTTTCTTTTCTTTATTTGGTCTCACTACAGCCCAGGATGCCTCAGAACTCACTATATAGTCCAGGCAGGCCTCAAACTCAAGGTGATTCCTGAATGCTGGATTACAGGCATGAACTACCATTCCCAGTTCAGAAGTAAGGTTTTCATGGCAGTCTGGCAAGGGCTGGATGGGATTGCATGTATGTTTTCAAGGAAGCCCGGGCCTTACCTGCCTGGAGACTTTAGGTATCTTCTTGAGGACATCCTGCACCGGGGAGCTATAAGAGAGAGAGGAAGGCAAGAGACAAGTAAGCAAGAAGAGGAGCCACTGTGTGACATGGCTGCCATCATGAATGCTTTGGGCAAAGTACCTCAGTGGTTTCTAACCGGAGTGCCGATCTGTGAAGAGCTGAAAAGACCATGCCCCCGTCTGTGGTTTCATTTCAACCTTCTCCAACTTCTAGTCTCTACCCAGTGCTAGGAGCCCAGCCGACTTACCATGCACAGGAGGACGTGCATTCACATTCGTACCCTCTTTTTTTATTTTTTTAAAGACAGGACTTCTCTGTAGCTTTGAGGCCTGTTCTGGAGCTCACTCTGTAGACCAGGCTGACTTCAAACTCACAGAGATATGCTTGCCTCTGTTTCCCAAGTGCTGGAATTAAAGGCGCACATTCACACCCTCAAAGATAGAAGCTATCAAATGAGCTCAGGCCTCGTCCTGTCTGTTGGGGGTTGGAGGCACCAACTCTAGAAAACCCACAGTAGTCAGCCTCTCAGTGCACCTGGGCAAGGCAGCCTGCAGAGCGCTCCCAGAGCCCCTATGGAACCTTCACAGGAACAGCCTGTGGCAGAAGAGAACACGAGCCAGGTTGTGGCTTTCTATTCTTAGTGCCAGAGCCAGACACCATTTCCATTCCATTTCTGGGATCTTAGCAGCTAGACACTCCCTCCTGGTATTGTTCCAGCAGGGCCATGGGGATCTATGGTTTGACACGGTCCTGTATTAAGCATGAACCTCAGCCGGGTGGTGGTAGCACACGCCTTTAATCCCAGCACTCGAGAGGCAGAGGCAGGAGGATCTCTGAGTTTACAGCCAGTCTGGTCTACAGAGCAAATTCCAGGACAGCCAAGGCTACACTGAGAAACCCTGTCTCAAAAACAAACAAACAAAAAGCATGAACACTAGGAAAAATTCTGAGTCCCATGCTCAGGACTCCAGTGGGCAAGCATTCAAAGTATTGGGATACCTGCCCCACCACCAGTCCAGACGTGGCCTGTTGGGACTCGAGAATTCTAAGACCCATGCCAACATCATCTTGAGGATGACTAGAATGAATGAAACAAGCAGAAGGACTGGACACAGTGAGCGCTCAGGCCAAGAAGGAAGAGGTAGCTCAAACCAAAGCTGCATTCTACTGAGCAGCCTCACTGACTACTCAGGGCTCTCAGGGCAGGACCTACAGATGGCTTAGCTCTGCCAGGTTCTGGGCACTGCTGGGGACCAACACTCACCGTGCCCTCTCCAGGCAGGGTTTCTTGGAGTGGTGCTGGGAGCTGGAGGTCTGGCTTGGAGGGGTATCTACATCGAAGGTAGCATTGAAGTCAATCTCATCACCAAAGGATGGCCGGTGGAGCTTCGGGTTCAGCATCTCCATAGGGGCTGGGCTGAAGGTAGAGATGATCTTGTTATTTGGAACTGCAATGACAACTCAGAGAGATCACAACTCCTCAAGTATCAAAGACAACTCAACTTGGCCCAGTGAGATGGCTCAGCTGGTAAAGACTATTGTTTCCAAGCCTGAAGCCCTGAGTTCAATGCTCAGAATCCACATAGTGGAAGAAGAAAAATGAATCCTTCCAGTTGTCTTCTGATACCACATGCACGCTATGGTACACACACACCTAAACATATTCATGCACACACATGCACGCTATGGTACACACACACCTAAACATATCCATGCACACACATGCACGCTATGGTACACACACACCTAAACATATCCATGCACACACATGCACGCTATGGTACACACACACCTAAACATACCCTTGCACACACATGCACGCTATGGTACACACACACCTAAACATACCCATGCACACACATGCACATATGCACGCACACATACAAACAACAACAGCAAAACATTAAAAAGAAGAAACAGAAGAGGAGAGACAGCTCAGCTCCAAGGGTTCCTAAAGCCCACCCCTGACTCAGTGTCACCTCAGAGAGAGGCCTAACCTCTACAGAATAAACCAATTGGCTTCAGCCTTTGCAGTCATGTGACCATTGGTGGGTAAGAACCAAGCCTGATAACCTGAGTTCGATCTCCAGGAGCCACATGGTGGAAGAACTGACTCCCACAAGTTACCTTCTGACCACTCCATGTATGCCATGCAAAACATGCACACACACTTATATATAATAAAAAATTTAACCAAATGAAAGAAAGGGTTGTTTCCCTTTGATTGACATACTCCTTTCTCAGAATTCAGTATAAGAAGCCATTTAGATGCTGGGTGGTGGTGGCACACGCCTTTAATCCCAGCATTCAAGAAGCAGAAGCAGGAGGATCTCTGTGAGTTTAAGGCCAACATGGTCTACAAAGTAAGTTCCAGGACAGCCAGAGCTGTTACTCAGAGAAACCCTGCCCCCACTAACTACAGATGTGAGGATGTTGCCACTTATCACAGCAAACAGTATGCTAGTGGTCTGATACTTCAGGAGTCGACAATGACGAAGACACTAGACGGTGTTCTCAAGAGTAACTTTACTAACATGGAAAAATACCCATATGGTCAACTTAAAAAGCAATATAAAAGCTGAATGTGATACCACGCACATATGATCCCAGTAAAGAAGATCATGAGTTCAAAGCCTGCCTGAGCTGCATAAGTTTGAGGCTAGCAAGCCTAAGCTACATATTGAGACTGCCTAAAAGAGAAAAAAATATATATAAATAAATGCACGTACAAGCCAGGCATTATGGCACACACCTCTAATCCCAGTCCTTAGGGGCCAGAGGCATGTGGATCTCTGTGGGTTTGAGGCCAGCCGGGTCAACATAGTGAATTCCAGGATAGTCAGGACTACACAGAGTCCGTCTCAAAAAATAAAACAAAACAATATATATGTATGTACAATTACATGATTTGGGATACCCCATCCTCCATATACCTCCTGCAGAAAAAAGACTTGAAGGAAACACACCATATGTCCAACTCCCTCTGCAATTAAGCTCATAGTTTTCAAATTCTCCACTTTTCTACTTTTGTAATGAGAGCATGGTCCTCACTCTTTTAGAAAACTGCAGCCAAGTAAATTTTTCTAGCCTTGCCAGACAACCCTGGCAGCACCTTCCAGCTTCCAAGGTCTGAGGAGAACTGTGAGGAATGGCAGGGACATATCAAAGGACATTTTCCCCAGGGACTTCCCTTGGTTGCTACATGTCAGCCCTGTGCATGCCAAGGTGTGCAGACCAGAGGAAAGGGAGCTACCTACAAATCTGGCTGGATAAGCATTCTGGGAAGCCCAAATTTCTTCCTCCGTTCATCAGCACCATTCTGTAATTGCTTACCAACTCCAGCAAGTTTAGGCTAAGGAAGGAAAGGCAAACTGGAGAGACAGGCCCAGCCTGGCACTACCATCCCCCAAGTCTTACCAGTGGTACCCATGGTACATGCTCAACCTTGGCTCAAGTCAAGCTGGTCTTACTATCTACCACACTAAACCCAAGACTCAGGAGGCTCACACTGTCTCTCTCATTCCAACATGAAGCTCATAAGGACATATTTTCTTGTTCTCTCAGACTGTTCCAACCTTTTCTGGTATCTTCTTCCTTTGCAAATAGAAGTCTGGTTCCCTTTCTGACAGGGGTTCACTTTCTTTCATCCCTAACTCGTATCTCTCCAACACATGGAGGGAGAGCCTAGTCTCTGTGGAGAGCCTAGGACTCCATTGCTATAGTGAAGGCTTGGCTTGAGGCACTCTGAGTGATTCTATTACCTCTGAGACAATCACCTATGGCCAACTTACACAGCTTCATGACAGAGGCCTCAGGAAATGAGGCAAGAGATTCAAAGCCCTCCTGTCTAAGCCAGGGCCAAAGCCCTAGGCAGATGTGTTACTGTGTGGCACAGAGGCTGTCAACACCTCTTTCCTGAACTCATACCTCCTATCAGTCCTGCAAATGAAGGTCCCACTAGCCCAGAATTTAGAAGCCGTTAGAGCCCATGAGCGACACCTCCTCTATGGCCTCCTTTCCTCTGATGGGCACCCTGGCGGGCTAAGGACTGTGCTGCAGCCTTGCTAAACTCCTGAGGGAAAGAAAGAGCAAGGTCCCTTGGAGCTGCCCCTGCCTTCCTTCAGGTTCTCCTCAGACCTAACAAGGCCAGGTCTAGCAAGGTTAAAGACAGGGTTACCTCCTGAGGCTGCCCTAAAATGACAAGCAGGGCCGGGGACAAAGTTCAGTTGGCATAGTGCCAGCCTAGCATGTATGAGGCCCTGGGCTCAATCCCAGTCTACATAAATCAGATGTGGTAGTGCAAGCCTATATCCCTAGCACTTGGGATGTAGAGCCAAGAAGATAAGAAGTTCAAGGTCATACTCAGCTACGTAGTACATTGGAGACCAGCCTGGCCTATATGAGACTCTGTTTCAAAAATATAAAATAAGGGGGCTGGAGAGATGGCTCAGTGGTTAAGAGTGTTGCCTGCTCTTCCAAAGGTCTTGAGTTCAATTCCCAGCAAACACATGGTGGCTCACAACCATCTGTAATAAGGTCTGGTGCCCTCTTCTGGCCTTCAGGCATACATGCAGACAGAATATTGTATACATAATAAATTATATATATATATATATATAAAAGGCTGGAGAGATGGCCCAGAGGTTAAGAGCACTGACTGCTCTTCCAGAGGTCCTGAGTTTAATTCCCAGCATCCACATGGCAGTTCACAATCTGAAGCCCTCTTCTGGTGTGCAGACACACATGCAAAGCACCTATATAAATAATAAGTAAATCTTTAAAACATGGTGACAGAAGCAAAGGGTAACCCCATCATGACAAATGAAACGGGCATCATCAATAACACCCAGAGTCTTCCACAAAATCCTGAGAGAGAGAGAGCATGGCTAGGGGAATGTGAGCCTGACAAAGGAGCCAGACTTCACAAGGTGGAGGCTACAAGGCATTAGGCAAGTCTGAAAACTGAGGCACCGTTCAAGAAATCATTAGCTGATGATGGGATGAAAATAAGAGATATGGACCAGGCCCTCAGAGCTATCTTCCAGAAACACTTTCAACAGTTTCTACTGCTCCTAGGATAAAGGAGCACCTGCAAGGCTGACTTGTGAAGGCTGGCAGTGATTTGGCACACCTGCTACCCACCTCTCTCCTCCAAACCCGCCTTAATAATGCCTCAAGGATTTTGAACTCTCCACCTTCTCTGCCTGGATTCTGTAATGAGATCTGGTGCTCTCTTCTGGCCTGCAGGGACACATGCAGGCAGAACACTGTATATGTAATAAATAAATCTTTTAAAAAAAAAAAAAATCTCTGGGAGTTCGAGACCAGCCTGGTCTACAGAGCTAGATCCAGGACAGGCTCCAAAGCCACAGAGAAACCCTGTCTCGAAAAACAAAACAAAAACAAAAACAAAAACAAAAACAAAAAAAAAAAAAAAGATTCTTCCCAGCAACAAGTCAGTTCTTAAGGAAGAGAGACAGAGGCACTTGTAGTTCTAAGAGTTACGCCATCAGAGCATAAAGAAACCGGAAAGGCTGCTCCCAAGGAGCCAAGAGCTCTTAGATCTTAGGGCCCAAGAAGAGAGAACCTGGAATTCAGGATAAACTAGTTATAGCCAAGTTCTAAGGGCTAATGCTAAATGCAACAGTATTATTACCAAAGTTTTCATACCTAGAAAAATATGGTGAAAAAGGGGAGTTCAATCATCCAGGATACAACTTGACGAGCAGCCCAGCCTGGCTTTGGGCACACGGGTTTGGCTAATCATCTAACCCCCCAGCTAATTATCCTACTAAAACAAGGCTCAAGAGGATGGAGAGGAGCCAGGCAGTGGTGGCGCACGCCTTAATCCCAGCACTCGGGAGGCAGAGACATGTCAATCTCTGTGAGTTCGAGGACAGCCTGGTCTGCAGAGCAAGTTCCAGGACAGGCTGTGAAGCTACAGAGAGAAACCCTGTCTCAAAAATAATTTAAATAAAAAAAAAAAAAAAAAAGGAGAGAGAATGGGGAGCTGGCATGCAGCAGGCACACCCATTATAGGAGTATAGGGCACAGAGAAACCTGGGTAGTAAAGAAAATTAGTAAAAGCAAAGTCCCTAGGAACTAGAGGTGGCGCATGTGCTTGTGTTTTTCTCACAACTGTGTGGGAGGACCTGAGGTTCACGGACTAGAAGATAGAGGGAGCACCATCAGGAGACTGTGGATAGTCTAACGAATGATTTTGTATCCCCAGTCTTGAGGCAGCTTGGGCTCTAAAGTTTTTTTCTACAGTGGATGGTTTCTGAGACTATCATTCCCCCAAGGGCACATACTATACCTGTTTAAGCTCCTGACAAGACCCTCATGTTACATGGGACCTCAGAGAAGGAATGGCCAATGGCTGGATGAGGTGGGAGGAAGGTTCAGAAACAGTGCCTACTGGGTTGTCAACCCGATAGTGGACCATAGCACATCAGTCATCTATCATATTCCCACAGCTCTCAGTCAATCCTAAACTGGAACAGGCAGGTAAATTTGGCTCCAGAGAGATGCTGAAGACAATAATAGCTAATGAGGAGGCTCAAAGGGTAAGGGCACTTGCTGCACAAGTCTGGCACTTGAGTTAGATCCCTCAATCCATGGAAAGGTGGAAGGAGAGAACTGACTCCAGAGTTGTGCTCTGACCTCCACATCCAGTGTGACATGCACGACCACATGTACATACATACTGCAAAGTGGTCCAAGAAGACATTCGGTGTAGGCCTGTGACTTCACATGCGCGCGCACACACACACGCAGGCAAGCACACACATGCTCTCTCTCTCCCCAAGACCCCGGGGCTTCTACATGCACATACACATATACATATACACCCCCCCAACACACACACACACACACACACACACACACACACACACACACACACACACACACACACACACACACACACACACTTCAAGTGCTATCTGGTAGAGGAGGCTGGCCAGGACAACAGAACCTTTAGTGCCCAGGAACAAAGTGGAGTGCTGGAAGGCACTGAATGTATGAATTTCACAGGCAAGAAGAGGGGTATATTGATTTGTCAAAAGATATTGAAAAACTCTGGGTCCTTGACAGTGATTTTTAATCTGCTGGGGTCCTCTAGTGGGAAGAAGACAGCCTTGAGGATGTTCCTAGCCAGCCTGGTCCTGCGAAAACTCAGATTAACTTGTTCCTGGTAGGGACACCAATCCCTCGGTCTTTTGGCTCCCTCTGCTGGCCATCTTAAAGCACACATTCCTGAACCAGAGGAGGTAATTTTATATTCATTCATTCATTCATTCATTTTGGTTTTTTGAGAGAGGGTTTCTCTGTAGCTTTGGAGCCTGTCCTAGAACTCATTCTGCAGACTAGACTGGTCTGGAACTCACAGATTCACCTGCCTCTGCCTCCTGAGTGCTGGGATTAAAGGTTGTACGACAAGGTCCAGTCAAGAGGGAGTTATTTGAGAGCGAGTGCTTTCAGGTTTGTTTCAGGAATGGGGGCAGGAAGATGCATGTGGTAAGAAACTCCAGGATATACCAAGATTGCCAGGCTTCTGCCCCATCCTGAGACTACTCAAAGGCCTTCTCTAACCTTTCCTTATCAGATCCCAAATTTTCTCAAAGCTGGTGGCTGGCTTTCTGGCCAGAAAGTCCACAAACACCACCTATCTCACCAAAGCCATGCATAAAGGCTCTCTCAGCTTAGGATCCTTGTATCACCCCAGAAGGCTAACAAACCTCTCCAAAACCAGGCGGCTGACAGTCTCACTGGTCACCGGAGGCAGGTTCAAGGTTCCCTGTAGCATCGTTAGCTTCTTTCTTAGGCTCTGGAGGAAATGGAGAAGAACGTGAGAGAAAGGCTGAGGTACCGAGGACAACACCTGTGGGAAGGGTCCTGGGAACGGAGCAAGGGCTGAGTGCCCAACACCAGCCTTCAGAACTCCTCCTTGGGAAAGCCCTTGCTCTGGGGATGAGGAACCTTGGAGGTAGGATCTCAGCAGATCATAAAGGAAGATCCACGGTGCTACTGTATTGGCCCTCTGCTGAGGAGCCACAAGCTATAGGCCAGATGAGGGCTAGGCACATATCCTGACCCACCTCCTTGACCCAGGAGGATAAAAAGAGCCCAGAACCACCACCCCTGACTGGTATACAGATTCCCGGGCAGAAACAGTCCAACGCTACTCTTGGAGGCACATAAACAACCCCGTCTCCCCCTCTCACAAGGCCAGGAGTCTCACCACGATCTCCTTGTCGGCGTTCTGTAAATCCTTCTGGGTTGACTTCAGTTCTAACTTGGCCTGATCCAGCTCAGTGTAGACAGTCTTCAGCTGCAACAAATGACAACTGGTGGGTCCACATGGCCTGTCCTCTACCTTCTGCCACCCAGTGGATGGTCAGGGTACTCCAAAAGAAACTACGTGGATGAGAGAAACCCCAGACCCTTGCGGACAGGCTCAACCAGGTATATGCACATTGGGCTGCCTGGGAGCAGCTGGCCCAAGAACCCTCACATCTGGGATAGGGTAAAAAGCCTCTGAAGCTGTCACACTTGAGGATCGTGCTCTCCAAGCCAGCTAAAAATGTCCCTAGGGACCAAGAAGAGCAAGAGGTAGCATAAGCGTGTGTGGGGGCATAGCTCCATGAATTGGCCCCCCAAGGACACAAGCCACAGAGGCAGAGACAATGAACAGTAAAAACTAGTAATTAATGTCTATAGGCCACCTCCACTAGCCCACTGGAGTCGAGCTGGATGGCCTAGCTCAGGAGACCCAGGTGAACACGACAAACAAAGAGCCGTGTCTCCTTTCCCTGTTGTCCCCAGTCAGTTACCTTGCTCCTAGAGGAGGCCAGGTCCTTCTTCAACTTGTCAGCCAGCTCTCCTGAGGCCCTCCGTGCTTCTTTCAGATTCTCATACTCTCTGCAAAGTGGCCATGAGGAAAGATGTCAGGACAGTACACCCTGACACCACAGCACCACCTAACAAAGGCCTCGCTCAGAGCCTTAGTCCTTCTCAGTCTCCTCTGTCCTGGTGGCCCCTGGCAGGTCTGCATAGATTTTACTGAGGTCAGGAAACAAAAACTGTCCTCTCTTGTCCTGCAGGAACTGTGATTAGAGAGAACATGCAAGGAGCTCCGGCCTCACTAGGGGGCTTCCTACACCCCAAATGGAGGCATTTGAATTCTCTGTGCCTGTCAGTCAAATGGCTCCTTTCTCCTAACTTCACATCACCATAATGGAGAATACGGGCAGTTTCTTATCAAAGCCACGGGGGTCAGAACAGTGCTGATAGGAAACAGACTTCAGATACCGAGAGGGGCTCACAGCTGGGAGCTGCATGAGTTTCTTAGAGACCACACTGTGAGCCGGGCAATGGTGGCCAGGCCTTTAATCCCAGCACTCAGGAGGCAGAAGCAGGTGATCTCTGTGAGTTCAAGGCCAGCCTGGTCTACAAGAGCTAGTTGCAGGACAGGCTCCAAAGCTACAGAGAAACTCTGTCTCAAACAAAACAAAACAAAACAAAACAAAACAAAACAAAACAGAAACACTTAGAATCCACACTCTGTTCTCCTAGCAATTCTAAGGTAAGTCTCTATCTCCATGCAAGAAAATGGAAATCAGGGGCTGGAGAGATGGCTCAGTGGTTAAGAGCATTGCCTGCTCTTCCAAAGGTCCTGAGTTCAATTCCCAGCAACCACATGGTGGCTCACAACCATCTGTAAAGAGGTCTGGCGCCCTCTTCTGGCCTGCAGGCATACAGACAGAATATTGTATACATAATAAATAAATAAATATTTTTTTTAAAAAAAAAAAAGAAAATGGAAATCAGAGAGACCTCCAAAGCAGCCTAAGAGTTGGAGTTCACCCTACGATAATATGGTTCTAGAAATTGTTCCTTCACACCATCTGCTTTACAGAAGATGGCAGCAGAGATACAAATCCGGGGAATCATAGCTAGTTCCTGGCCTTACATACTTCTTGAGGGACACGCAGTACACAGCCAGCTGCTCCACCGCTGACTGTCCCACACCCATGTCTCGGATCATCTCCTCCACCTCAGACCGCTGGCTCTGGAGTAGGAGCTCAATCCTGAAAAACATTCCCGGCCCACGGCATTTGAAATCTGGAGGCTGATGGTTAGTCTGCCTCCCTTTGCTGCCGTAGCTATGGCAACAGCCTGGGCTGCTAGGATGCTTTAGCAGGTGGGTGTGCCCAAGGAAAGGTTCCACAGCAGAGCTGAGCTCAGCTCCAGGGATGTTGCTGAGGAAAAGAGGTGCTAACAGAGGACTTCAAGGGCAGGGCCTTCATGTGGAGAGGTCCCTGGGGGGAGCATGGCAGGCACAGGCAACTGTTGGCCGCAGCACAAGAGTACCCATAAGAATAAGGGGCTATAGAGGATAAGAGAGGAAACCTGTGTCCACAGGCTCCTGGACATAAGTCAAAGGTGACCAAACCCCATTTCCAGCTGCAGTTCTGAGAACACACCCTTTTCCCAGGGGCCCCCAGTGTGAAAGCACAGTACAGAAACCAGGTATGAACTCACTGCTCCATGGTTTTCATCTTGCTCTTGAGTCGGCGGGCCTCCTCCCGAGCTTGCTTGGTCTCATCCTGTTGCTGCTCAAGGAACTTCATCTGTTTCTGGAGAGCAAGCACACCCATGCATCTCCTTGGAACCACAGTCACTGAGAGCTATGCAGACCACCTTTTGTTTGTTTGGTTTTGGCTTTTTTTTTTTTTTTTTTTGGTTTTTCGAGACAGGGTTTCTCTGTAGCTTTGGAGCCTGTCCTGGAACTAGCAATTGTGACCAGGCTGGCCTCGAACTCACAGAGATCCGCCTGCCTCTGCCTCCCGAGTGCTGGGATTACAGGCGTGCGCCACCACCACCCGGCTGTTTGGTTTTGGCTTTTGACAGGGTTTCACACACCCCAGGTCGCCAATGAACTCACTATGTAGCCAAGGATGACCATGAACCCTGATTTTCTGCCTCTACTCCCCAAGTACTGGGATTATAGCAGAGTGCATCTCCAGATCTGGACCTGGCTATCTTTTGAAGATGTTGACAAACACGTATCTCCAAATCGTAAGATATAAAACCCGTAAGTAAGGGCTCCTCATGCTGACCTATTCTGTGTTCTCTGTGTGTCTGAGAAGTGCTGGGAACCCCCTCATGCCAACCTGTGTGTGCGTGCATGTGTGCGTGTGTGTGTGCGTGCACGTGTGTGCATGTGCGTGCCTGTGAAGTGCTGGGAACCCAACCCAGGCTTTGCACTATAGCTCTCACTTGGCCTACACTTTTGTTGCTAAGAGACTTCAGGGCACTGTATCTTGACCTCTGGAGATGTGCCTTGCTATAGGCACAGTTCAGTGGCTCAGGCCTACTGTGGGCTACCAAGACACTATGGTCTGGGTCTCATGGTACATACTTGCTATAATATAGCTGAAGAAGCCAAGAGCACAAACTCGTCTCTCATCTAGACACAAGGACAAGAAGCACCAAGGATAGGATAGGAGAGCCAGGTCAGGGACTGTCCTCAGTGGAGACACTCCATCTCTGGCCTGGGAATGTTCTGCAACCTGGTGCTAGCTTGTTCCCCCCCACTGGGCAGGACGTGTGATGCAGAAACAGAAAATGAATATCCTCAGGCCTCGTCTGCTCATGAGGATGGCACCTATCCCTTTCAAATGACACCCAGCAAGGGCTGCTCCTGCCTACAAGACTAGAATATCAATCGTGAGTTCAGATCAATCGCCTCACGGCCCTTGGAGAACAGGACGCTCATGAACCCAGGCTGATACAAAATTCATCTGGGCCTAGGCCTGCTTGCTCTGCGGCTTTGATCTGCTCGGTCAGCTCGGCACAGCAGACTTCAAAGGCCTTTGCTCCTCCCTAGGATGCTGTTTGATCGGCTGCAGAGAGCAGCCCCGCCAAGGACTAGAGTCCTAATGGAAGATTCTTCAGACTGGCCTCAGCAGTGGAGTAGGAGCCACTTTTAGAAACACGGCCCAGCCTACTCAGGTTTCCGTTGAGCAGGCCCTCTGTGAAGTGCTGGCAAGGCCTTGCTACCTGGTACAAAATCCACAAATACAGCCATCATAGTCCCTTTTCTTTCTTTTTTTTTTTGGTTTTTTTGGTTTTTTCGAGACAGGGTTTCTCTGGCTTTGGAGCCTGTCCTGGAACTAGCTCTGTAGACCAGGCTGGTCTCGAACTCACAGAGATCCGCCTGCCTCTGCCTCCCGAGTGCTGGGATTAAAGGCGTGCGCCACCACCGCCCGGCCATAGTCCCTTTTCTTAAGAACTTGATAGGTACGGTACGGAAGGAGCTTGGGAAGAAGAGATTTGCCTTCACCTTACCACTGTCTAAACAAAGGTATATTTTGAGGCAGAACTATTAGATCTGACTAGAGCTGTGAGCCCAGGCTAGGGATGGTGGTGCACACCTTTACTCTTGGCACTTGGGGAGGCAGGAACAGGCAGATCACTGTGTATTCCAAGCACAGGACTGTGGCTATACCTCCCCACTGACCCTGAGGACTTACTTTAAGAGTGGAACACAGCATCTCTGTCTTGTCTAAGGCATTCTGCAGGGACTCCACAGTGGCATTGCGTTCTTCCAATGTGTCCCGTAGAGTGTCGATAATGGCCTGGCTGTCCCGTTTCTCCCTCTCTGGAGCAAGGGCAGAGAAAAGCAAGGCAAAGGCCCATCCATGCATGACAACCTTGACCCTTGAATTTAAGCAACTTATCCCAGAGCCAGGTAAGAATAAAGTGAGGCCTGAAAGTTAGGTGGCCTGCTTTTCTCTCCGCTATGCACCAAGAAAACTAAGCTAGGGCTTTCATCTAAGAGAGAAGCTCTCCTTTTTCCAGCGGGAACTATTTGGGTAGATCTCACTGTTCCGCACTCCTGGAGCTCTAATTAATTCATCATTTCAGAACTCAAGCAAATCCCTGTTAAACTCAGCATCTGAGCCCTGAAGATACAAACTCATCAGGTAGGACCCTGCCAAATCTGGTCCTGGGCAAGAAGTTTGAAACAGTGAAAAGAGGCTGCCTTGGCCCAAGTGGACAGCTTCAGCCGCCTTCTACTCTTTGGCTGGTTATAAGGGCTGGCAAGACAAAGGAGGAAGAACATCTGGCTTTCCCCTTAGGTCCTCTCTCCAACAATCGAGTCAGGGGCTTCCCAGGGCCTCTTGTCACTTGTTAATTTACCTTTGTGGGAAAGCTGGGCTCTAATACTGTCCAGTTCATTCTGCAAGACAATACACACAATAAATGACAGGAACACATTTCGGCTAGCCTCCATATGGGCCCCCATAAGGCTGTGCAGAGCCCCAGGATCAATGAAGACTGTTGGTCCAAGAAAGGACCGAACACACTTCAAGGCCAAGTCAACAGAGAGATGCACATTGTTTTATATTTATGATTTCTTTGTTTGTTTTGAGACAGAGTCTCACTAGGTAGCTCAGGCTGTCCTAGAACTCACTCTGTACACCAAGCTGGCCTTGAACTCACAGAAATCCACATGCCTCTGCCTCCCAAGTGCTGGGATTTAAGGCATATGGGACATTTTTTAAAAAGATTTATTTACTTTTGGGCTGAAGAGGTGGCTTAGAGGTTAAGAGCACTGGCTACTCTTCTAGAGACCTGAATTCAATTCCTTGCAATCACATGGTGGCTCACAATCATATATTAATGAGATCTGATGCCCTCTTCTAGCATATGGACAGACACAGCACTCATATACACATACATAATCTTTTTAAAAAAGATTATTTTTGCCGGGCGATGGTGGCGCACGCCTTTAATCCCAGCACTCGGGAGGCAGAGGCAGGCGGATCTCTGTGAGTTCGAGACCAGCCTGGTCTACAGAGCTAGTGCCAGGACAGGCTCCAAAGCCACAGAGAAACCCTGTCTCGAAAAACCAAAAAAAAAAAAATACAGAGAAACCCTGTCTCGAAAAAAAAAAAAAAAATACAGAGAAACCCTGTCTCGAAAAAAAGATCATTTTTATTTTATGTGTATCAATGTTTTGCCTGCATTTCTGTCAGGGCATCATGTATTCACATTGCCTGCTGGGGCCAGAAGACGGTGTCAGATTCCCACATGGGTGCTGGGAACCAAGCCCTGTCATTTGTAAGAACAGCCGGCGCCTGTAAACCCTGAGCCATCTCTCCAGCTCCTTTCTGAGCCTTTTAGAAAGGTAGGTGAGATGCACATAGTAAATCCCGCAGGAAGTGAAGCTTGGCTGCTGGCTGCTGGTCAAGAGCAGAGGCTTCCAGGGCTCCTGGCCCAGCAGTAGCCTCCCTCAGCCTCCAGAACACTCGCTGCACTCACAAGGGACACAGAACAGAGACGGCCACCCCACTCTGAGCCATCACCAGTTCTCTCCATTGTGGGCTTTGCCTGCTTTGTGTACCTCCCTCTAAGCTCCAGGCTGACTCTGAGAAGCTGGGGTAGAATTACATCCAGCTCCCATTTGGGATTCTGGAGAACTCAATGCCTCTGGGAGCAAGAGATGCCTATAGCCACAGTCAGGAAAACAAGGGTTTTTACAGCACACTTCCAGGCATACTTTCCTCCAGACCACCCTTGAAAGGTTATCAGAAGAACCAGGATTTCACATGACCAGTGGTAAGCCCCAGACTACCAGCTCAGGGCTCTGGGAGTAGGAGCTCCTGCATTGGGCGGCATAGACCACACAACTGGGAACGGAAATGGTAGATCTGCCTGCGAACAAACACCGGCTGCTGCACAGCTCCCCAGCTCTCCAAGGTCCTTCCACACCTCAGCAGGATGCCTTCGAAGTCCTGGCTCCAAACTATTCAAGATGCTGCCTCCCTGTCTCACAAACTTGGCTTTGAAAGCTGAAAAGACTTGAGCTGCCTTTGTTGTCTTCATCACAGGGAGAACACCTCTTAAAACTGGGAGCAGTTACCATGACGATGAACAGGCTGGCTCTAAACACAAAAGCTCTGACCAATTTGAGGCAAGGAGGTTCCAAGGACATCACATTGCCCAGGGGGCTAAGGTCAAATGAGTTGTAATCTGACAGATTCCCAGCAAATTAACCCTTAGCATTCAGCAAGCACTTGGAAACCCCAACCCAATTTTCCTCACAACATCCTGACAATCTAGCTCCCTCACACAAAACAAGGAAATCTTAGATTTGGAGGGGAAACAGGAGAAGATAGAAGGCAACCTGGTTACCCTCCCCATAGTCAGGCTAGAAATCTTGATTTCAGGGGCTTTGCCCTCTATGGCTGGGCTTGGAAAGGCCCAGGCGTCTGCCTTTACACCATGTTCTCCAGGCACCTTTGAGGCACAGGCAAGTTAAGGAATGGTGGATTTACACATCTTCCCTGACTAGTGAGAATGGAAGAACTTCTTTCTTTCTTTCTTT
>NC_022012.1:80870937-80872539 GCF_000317375.1 Microtus ochrogaster | reverse complement strand
AGATCCGCCTGCCTCTGCCTCCCGAGTGCTGGGATTAAAGGCGTACGCCACCACCGCCCAGCCTGGAAGAATTTCTTAATGTTTCACTAACTATTCAGCACAAAAGCGTGCTGGGCAGGAAGGCTCAAAGTCCTCGAAGTCCTTCATAAGGCGAGGGCCTTTAGAGAGGCGTGTGATCCTTCAGTCCAAATTGCCCTGATGTCCAAATGTCCAAGGGGAGTTCTCAGTCGTGGGCCCCTCTCCTCTTAAAGTATACGCCTCTGATGACTGTCTCAAAGCCACCTGCCCTCACCCTGACAGCTCTGCCAAGTCTTTGTTCCACAGGCCTAGCTCCATCTAACACTCTAGGCACCTTCTCAAGTGGAAGTGAAAAGTGAACTCTTAGAAGGTTTGGAATCCAGTAGAATGAGATAAATCCTGGGTACCTTTAAGAATTCTGCATCCAAGAGACTCTCCTCTTCCTGGGCAAGGTCAAAGAAAAGTTTATTGATAATAGCCTTTTTGCCAACCTGGATGGGAGAACAAGACAGAGAACAATGGTGGAGTGAGGTCAAAGGTGAGGAGGAAAGATTACACGTGGCTTTGGCTGCCGGCCACATGTGCCAGGTCTGCTCTCAGGCCTAACTTTTCAGCACATATCCTTTTGAGTGAGAAGACCTTTTCATTTCTACACGTACCCAGAGTCAGGACTGCTGGTCTGCTGGTGGCTGAAGACATGTCGCTGCAGACAACACTTATGAGTGCTTAAAAGATTCTTCAACTTTATGCACGGGAACATTCGTTAAACACTGAAGGAGGCCAAATGCACACAAGAGAAGCACAACTGAGGAGGTTACACCATGGGTGTAAGCAAGCCTCCAGAGTGACTCACGGGCATCTGTGAGGACCAACTGGCCTCAAACCAAGGGGGGCAAAAAGGTCAGAATATTTCTATTTCAGAGATGTCTTCCCCATCCCTGTTTCCTGGAAAGAAGGTCTTTAGCTGAGACCCACACTCCATCATCCTTACCTGGATTCTACACTGTGGGCAGGTCCGACTTGGTGCTGTCTCAAACCACTGGATTAGGCTACAATGAAAACAGTAAAAGACAAGTAATCCTCACATGGCTGGGGATACAGGTCACATGGCCACTGCTGTTAGCGCCCCTTTGCCCCAACACCTGCCTGACTGCAATGGAAGGACTTTCTGTAAGGGCTGCACAGTGCTCGGCTGGCTGTGGGTTGAGGTTTGGAGGCTTGGCCAAAGGCTATTCTTTGCAATCTGGGCTGCAGAGTGTACGTGACAGACAAAACTCAGAGTCTCTCAGGAGGCGGAACTTCTGTTAGAAACTTCTGTTACTTTAAGTTAGAACTCTAAGGGCTACACAGCCCAGATTTACATAATTTACCAGTATGGTCCAGCAAAACTCAGGTCTTTTTTGTTTTGTTTTCTTTGTTTTTTTCGAGACAGGGTTTCTCTGTAGTTTTGGTACTTGTCCCGGAACTAGCTCTTGTAGACCAGGCTGGCCTCGAACTCCCAGAGATCCACCTGCCTCTGCCTCCCGAGTGCTGGGATTAAAGGTGTGCACCGCCCGGCCAAAACTCAGGTCTTAAAGATGAACT
>NC_022012.1:80868298-80870717 GCF_000317375.1 Microtus ochrogaster | reverse complement strand
AGCAGGCAATGCTCTTAACCACTGAGCCATCTCTCCAGTCTCCTAGGCAGGAGAATTATACAGAGAGAAAGAAAAAGAAGAAAGAGAGAGAGAGAAAGAGAGAGAGAGAGAGAGAGAGAGAGAGAGAGAGACTGGTACCTACGGCCAATTCTTTCCTATAAATACATTTTTAAAACTACAAATATATTCAAAGGCCACGTACAACACAAAATTAAGGCTAACAAGAAAAAGTGGAATAGTTAACTAAGAAGCATATTATCAATGAATCATTATAATATAATGAAGAGAAGTTAGACACATGCACAAAAGCATATTCTGCATGATCTCATCTGTATAAAAGGAAAAACAGGCAAAGTGGTACCGTTAGGAGTGTGTGGGTGCTGACAGGTAATCAGAAGAGCACGTGACATTTCTAATGCAGATAATATCCTCTTTGTTCTGCAGAGCTGGAGAGCTAACCTAGATCCTTATTCACGCAGGACTGAGCTGCCCTCCCACTTCTACACCGCACTTCTAGACCTGAATTCCAGCTGCACAGATGTGCTGGAGTTGTGAAGACCCTACAAGCTAAGTACTTTTAGCATGTGTACTTTTCTCTGGTTACTTCTGCAGTACTTCAATAAAATAAAGCAACCTTGACATGTTCATGCCTGTAATCCCATTTTGGGGAACTAAGACTACAGGATTCCCATGAATTTAAGGCCAGTCTGGGGCACATGGTGAGTTCCACGCTATCTCAATAATAAGTAGCCAGGTACAGGGATGAACACCTTCAATCCTAGTACCTGGGAGGGAGAGGCAGGCAGACTTCTGAGTTTGAAGCCAGCCTGGTCTAACAAATTGAACTCTGAGGCAATTAAGGCTACTTCATGAGATGCTACCTCAAACAAACAAAAACAAAAAAAAAGAAGCCAGGTATGGTGGCACACACCGTATCTTAGATGCTTGAAAGGCAATGCAAGGCCTCCCAATGGTGAGATATTGTCTCAAACCAAAAGCAAACAAACAAGCCAGCCAGTATTTGGGAAGCAAAGGCAGGAAGATCAGAAGTTCAAGGTCATTCTCACCTATATTGTAAGCTTAAGGCCCACCTCGGCTACAAGAGACCCACCAACAAAACCAACCAACCAAGTTAAAAAGCTAAGGGCAGTTATAGGACAGTTCAGTGATAGGGCATTCGTCTACCATGTAGGAAACCCTGGGTTTGAGGATGGCAAACAAGACAACAGAACTCAAAAAATGAAAAAATATAGATATGATAAAAGACATAGAAGGTACTCTGAGAAAATCTGGCACACGTATGTATGAAAGCGCCAGAAAGACAATGGTAGGCGGAATAATACCACCTACCTCCAAAAAAGACTATCCTTACCCCTACTGTGAACATGTAATCTTAGACAGCAACAAGAATTTTGCAGGAGCTGGAGGGATGGCTCAGTGGGTTAAGAGCACTGACTGCTCTTCCAGAGGACCCGGGTTCAATTCCCAGCACCCACATGGCAGCTCACAACTGTCTGTAATTCCAGTTCCAGAGGACCTGACACCCATGGCAAAACACCAATGCACATAAAATTAAAAAAAAAAAAAGATTAAAAAAAAAGAATTTTGCAGAAGTCACTAAACTAAGAATCTTGAGATAAGGATTTCTGGTTTTTTTTTTTGTCCCAATGTTAAGGATTGAAACCAATTGCTCCCACATTCCGGCTTGAGGTCTGCTGTGCCCCACCTCCTAGTCCTGAGATATGAGCATCAAAAGCCTGGCAGAAAGAATTCTGAAGCAAGCTCTAATTAGTATGAATGAACCTCTAAGACACTAAGCTAGCTGAAATAAACCTATCACAAAAGACAAACTGTACTTGGAGAAATCAAGCTCATTGAGACAGAAAGGAGAATGGCAGTCACCAGGCCTCAGGGCAGAGACCACTGAAGCAGTGCCGCGTGTCAATCTGGGAAGACAAAACCATTTTAAAACCGTGGTGACAGCTGTACAAAATGTGAATGCTTAACATCACTGGGTTACGTGACCTTCAAGTTGTTCTGCTGTAGCCCAGGCTGGTCTTCCTATCTCAGCCTCCTGAGTGCTGGGATGAGAGCTAGTCACTACTCCAGCTTGAGGTTTCTTTTGTTGGTTTTGTGTATGTCTGTTTTAAGTGTGCCTGTGTGTGACCTGAAATGGAACCTCTGGCCTCGTGCAAGCTAGGCAAGCACTTTACCACTGAACCAGCCCTAAAATCATTAAGATGGTAATTTTTATGATGGACATATTTTGCCACAACTGAAAAACAAAAACAAAAAATAAAGCAAAAATCAATGTGATGTATGCAGTACTTAGAGGACATCTATCATTAAAAGGGAAGGATTATGAGTATAGCTATCTGGGATAGTACTTGTGCAAGGCCCTGGGTTTGAATCACATACA
>NC_022012.1:80866318-80868018 GCF_000317375.1 Microtus ochrogaster | reverse complement strand
AGAGAGAGAGAGATTTAGCTCAGAGGTAGAGCATGGGGTTAGTATATAGCAGGCTATATGTTCAATGTCTAGCACTAAAAATAATAAAATGGTGTTTGAAATCAGCTTGTGCAACAGAGACATGTGAGAGAGAAATAGAGAGATGGAGAGAGAGAGACAGAGACAAAGACAGAAAGAAAAGAAGCAGACAGTTGTGGAAGATAGTATGCCAGGTCCCAAAAACCCTAAATATAGAATCTCCATCTGCCCAGTCTCTCGGCTCCAGGTATATGTTCTAAGGAACTGAAACAGAGACCCAGACAGGTCCTTGTACTGCAGTTCACTCACGGGAGCACTACTCACAGCAGGCACAACCTGGAAGTGCCTGCCTATCAGCAAATGAATGTAAACAAATATGGCATTTTCATACACACAATTAATATTAACCACAACAAAAGGAAAATTCTGGTGCATGCTATAAGATGGATGAATGTTAGAATTATTATGCTAAGTGAAGTACATCAGACTCAAACAGGCAAAGAATTAAGACTCCTCCTATATGGGATCTCTAGAGTAGGCACCTCAGGGGCAGAAGGTGCAGAAGAGGGGTTCAGGGCCTACGAGAGGACACGGAGAGTTATCATGTGATAGATACTGAAGGTTATACAACATTGTAAATGTACTTAATGTCACCAATCAGCACCTGAAAATGGTTACAACAGTGTCAGGTATGGTGGTACACAACTTTAATTTCTGCACTCAGGTGGATCTTTGTGTTCAAGGTCAGCCTGGTCTACATAGTGAGATATTGCCTCAAAAAAAAGTTTAAAAAAATTTAAGTTAAAATAGTTAATTTTATAAAATATAAGATATAATAATAATAATAGAACCAAGCATCGGAGTATATGCCTATAACTTAGCTCCCGAGAGTCTAAGAAAGGAAGAGTTTAAACTTGAAGCCAGGCTTGCTACATAATATAATAGTAGTATTTAAAAAAAACCAATGACTTGGAGCTGGAGTGTGAAGCACTGGCTGCTCTTCCAGAGGACCTAGGCTTGATTCTCAGCACCCACATGGAGGTTCACAACCGTCTGTAACTCCAGTTCCAGGATATCTGATACCTTCTTCTGAATCTACAGATACTGTTATGTTCATAGTGCACAGACATACCTGCAGGGAAAACACCCACATACTTAAAATAAAATAGAATAACAACAACAACAAAAAGCTAAGGATGTATCTCAGTGGTAGAACACCTATTAGTTCTCAAGTGACTCCCAGCAATAATACACCACACACACACAGACAGACAGACAGACAGACAGACACACACACACACACACACACACACACACACACACACACACTACCAGTGGCCTTTTGGAAAGCCTGCTCTGGAGGCAAAAAAATAAAATAAAAAATCCAGGAAAGCAACGAGGGCTAGACTCTTCTATCTGAGAGGTAAATAAGGAAACATATACTTTCTAATGGTAACTTTTGCTTTTACTTCATCTTAAAAACCCCTTTCTAAAAATCTCTGTCTCCACACAGCTACACAACACTTCTTTCTCCATCACAGGTCTCTCCTACTTCTCCCTACATTTATCCCGCTTCTTCTCACAGCCAAAAGCTCTGGACAAATATGAACTGCATTCTCAGTTTCACGCAGCAAGCACTTCTTGAATAAACAATAAGAAACAGAGCCAAGGCGGGCAGTGGT
>NC_022012.1:80865098-80866218 GCF_000317375.1 Microtus ochrogaster | reverse complement strand
AAAAAAAAAAAAAACTAAGTTGGGTCCAACTAGGTAGGCCAGGGATGTGCTTGTCCAACATGCTGGGTGTCCTGATTTCAGTCCCCAGAACTCAGAGTCCTTTCTCTCAGTGTTCTGTTTTGCTTAAGAGAAACCCTGTCTCGAAAATCCAAAAGAAAAAAAAAAAAAAGAAACAGAGCCATACTGGTCATACAGTTTCTCTCAGGCTAGGGATGTCACACTGACCGGCCAGTGAGTAACACACGTAGCTCTAAGTGGTCAGAGTTCCCAGACAGAAAGTGACATTGAAACTCAGGACTTACACAGTAAATAGTTGGCTGAACCTTGAGGTTGGGAGTGCGTGCAGAAAGTCCACTGCTGAGCCACTTATGTCTATTAAAGTTGCTTCATGCTCTGACCTCGAATCAGCAATAAACACCTGGGAAATATATTTGTCTCTAAGGGCAACTAGATATTCATCTCCAGGGGCAACCAGTTTGCTTTGAATTTATTCTGAAGTCTAAAATTAGCTCTTTGTGACTGAGAATACTATTACTTTCTTATGTCAGTCTAAGTAATGAAAAATATCCTTATGAATCATTTCTATTCATCAAAATTATACAGTTAAGCAGAAATCATCTTCCTGACCATCCACAGTTATATGTGTGCCCAGTAGATATAATATTTTCACAAAACAAACACACAAGCAGTGGGAAAATACCCAGAGCTGTTATTATTGGCACGTGAGAAAAATTAGAGAACCTCCAGCCTTACCAAGTGGGGCTCCCATCAGAGAGTCACTCATCTGGTAGATCAGACTGTTGAATACCAGTTGTCACCTGCTGTATACTCCCATGGCCTCCAGCAATACACACAGAAAGGTAGGTGGGGGAATGGAAATGTAGCTCAGTGGTAGAGTACCTACTTAGCATGAGCAAGGCCCTTAGTTCAAATTATAGCTACAGAAAGCAATTAAGTTAGAAGATGGCAGAGGCAGGAGACAGGAGCATTAAAATAAATAACATAAGGTCCATAATTAAAAGCTAAGATGAAGGCCGGGCGGTGGTGGCGCACGCCTTTAATCCCAGCACTCGGGAGGCAGAGGCAGGCGGATCTCTGGGAGTTCGAGGCCAGCCTGGTC
>NC_022012.1:80833735-80864983 GCF_000317375.1 Microtus ochrogaster | reverse complement strand
AAGATAAATACCCATGAATCCAAACAACTGAATAAACTTTTCCTTCCTGGCTGATTGTGAACTGGACCTCGTAACTTGCTCTAGAATACTGGAAGAAAAACAGTAACTTTGCAGTGGAAAACTTGGACAATACTAACTTAACCAAAGACTCTAAGTTAAGGTCCCCAAAGATGAGGCATATTGATGTAATGGCACACCCTCAACAAGTTGCCAGGAAAAGGGCACCTCACACTATGGTAGTCTCCCCTAAACCCAAGTCCAATTATAAGAAAATGTGACAAGGGGGCTGGAAGAATAGCTTAGTGGTTAAGAGCACTGACTGCTCCTCTAGAGGACCAGAGTTCAATTCCCAACATCCACACAACAGCTTACAACTGTCTGCAACCTCAGTTTCAAGGGACTTGATACCCTCACAAGGATATACATGTGGGCAAAAACACCAATGCTCATAAAATAAAATTAATTAATTAATTAAAGAGAAAAGAAGACATTATAAACTCAAATTAAGAGACAGTCTACAAAATAACCGACCTGGACTCTTCAAAAATGTCAAGACCATTAAAACAAATAAAACAACAAAATCTACAAAAACACCAAAGCTGTTACAGACCAGAGTTATCTAAAAAGATATATCAACTGCATACAGCCTGGTAACTTAGCCTGACTCCTGGAATAAACTGAAGAACATTAATGAAGGAAAAACACCAGTAAAACTCAAACTCCGTAGTATCAGAGTAGTGCACCAGTGTTAACTTCTTAGCTTGGAGAATTGCACAAACATTTTGTAAAAATGTGAATACTGGAGAACTTATGCAAAGGGCATATAATAACTCTCTGTATCATCATTTAAACTTATCAGTAGAGGAAAACTATTCCAAACCCCCTCCCCCCCCAAAAAAACCCCATTAATCGGAAGGCAAAGGCAGGCATATCTTTTGAGTTTAAAGCCAGCCAGAGCTACATAGTATGACCCTGTCTCAAAAAAAGGAAACATTTATTCAAAACACATGGGGCAGGGAGGACTTGGACTAATACTCAGTGGATAGAGTACTTGCCCAGCATGCACAAAGCCCTGAAGTCAATCCCTAGCACCAAACATGGATGGTACACACGTATAATTCCAACACTTGGGTTAGGAATGCAGGGTCATCTATGGCTACACAGTAAGTTCAAGGCCAGCCAACGTTACATAAGATGATGTACATCAGTGGAAGCCACAAGTAGTGGCACTCACTTGTTATTCCAGCACTCAGGAGGCTGAGGCAGGAGGACTGCCACGAATCCCAGGCTAGCTTGAGCTGGATACCAAGTACCAGCCAAGCCAATGCTACATAGCAAGACTGTTTCAAAAATGAAACAAACAAACAAAAACCAGATACAAGGCCTTGGGATACAGACTGGTGGTAGAACATTTGCCTTCTGTGCACAAGGCATGGATGGAGGCGGGCACCCACCTACAATCTGAGCTCTAGGACACAGAAGAAACAGAACTGGAAATTCAGGTTAGCCTAAGCTGCACACAGCAAGACTTGTTTGTTTTAAAAAGGCTGGAGAGATGGCTCAGTGGTTGAGAATCAGCAATGGTACAGCTCTTTTAGCTGTCCTGAGTTCAGTTTCCAACACCCACATCAGGTAATTTACAACTGTGTAGTTCCAGCCTCACTGGGATCAGATGTCTCTGGCCTCCAAGGGCACCTGCACTTGGTGTGCACACAGCTACACAGACATGCACATGAACATGTAATTTAAAATAAAAATTAAAAAAAAAACAGCTGGATATGATGGTGCATGCCTTTAATCCCAGCACTTGGGAGGCAGAGGCAGGCAGATCCATGAGTTTGAAGCTACCCTGGTCTACAAAGTTCCAGGATAGCCAGGGATACACAGAGAAACCTGTCTTGAAAAACCAAAACAAACAAACAAAAAAAAACCCCCAAAGACAAACAAACAACAAAAACAAAACTACAAAAAAAAAATCAAAAACAGATGGAACAAAATAAAAAATACTGAACATGATAAATTTAATCTAAATATCAGTAATTGTGTCTCTTAATTTTGTTTTTTGTGACAGGGCTACTCTGTGTAACATCTCTGGCTGTCCTGGAACTCACTTTGTAGTCTTGGCTGGCCGTAAACTCAGAGATCTGCCTGCCTCTGCCTTCTGACTGCTGAGGTTACAGGTGTGTGCCACCACCTGGAATAATTGTGTCATTTTAAGTGGACTAAAAGGTCCAGTTAAATGCAAAGATCATTAAATCAGATTTTCAAAGTCAAATATGCTTCAAAAGACAAACCTCAATGGCAAATACACAGGAGAGTTCCAGGTTAAAGGTTAGGGAGAACAGATAATGGAAAGTACTTTAGTGGTAGGACTGACTTCTAAGTATATAATGACTCCCTGAGCATGTGTTTTTGATTTTGTCTTTTTTTTTTTTTTTTGACACAAGGTCTCAGAAAGTCCAGGCTCTACCTCACTGTGTAACTGAGACTACCCTTGACCTCCTGATCTTCCTGCCTCTTTACCCTCCCCTCCCCTCTCTGCCCCTCCCCTCCCTTTCTTGGGATATGTGACACTTCTGACTATAACACGGTCTTAAAGCTTTGGAAGGGCTATCCAGCAGTGTTCAGGATACTGTCCTTTCTCACCATCCCAAAGGACCACGCTTTTCCTTATTTTCTCTTTTGTTGGGAACTTTGAACCAGCCTGTTCACAGTTGCAAAGGGACCCTTTCCCCACTCACAAGATAGCTGAGCATCAGGACCCCTTAACAGGAAGGCACTTCCTTGCCTTTCCAAGTTAAGCCGGGTTTGCCGGAGTGGTGAATACACTAGGGTATCTGGCCAATGAGATGCTTCTTTTTTTTTTTTTTTAAAGATTTATTTATTATGTACACAGTGTTCAGCCTCCATGTAGGCCTGCAAGCCAGAAGAGGGCACCAGATCCTGAGTACAGAAGGTTGTGAGCCACCATGTGGTTGCTGGGAATTGAACTCAGGACCTCCGGAAGAACAGTCTGTGCTCAACCTCTGAGCCAGCTCTCCAGCCCCCGAGATGCTTCTGGATAGAAACAATCCCAGCCATCAAGCCAACCACACAGACCCTTAAGGGTTGACAGAAGTCTACCTGGTTGTTTGTTGAGCCTCAAAGAAATAAAAGGGCTCGCTAATGCGGAAAAGAGCTCATCTCATCTCCGCTCAGACTAACAGTTTCAAAGTCACATTTCTTTGCACAAGTTAATAAAGAGGCACCTAACTCTTCACCGTACCCCGGGCAGCTATCGCTTCCACCTGGTTCACTTCGGCCCAGGCCGGAAAGCTTCCGTGAGGCATCCCTAATGTCACCACCTGTCTGAGGCTGGCCTGCCTCTAGGCCCGATACCCCATAGCCTCTAGGACACGCGACGGGGACCCTACACCGCTGTTACTCACCATTGCATATGGAAAGTGTGGCCACAGTGGATGGCAGCCACGTCGCGGGAGTGATCGAAGAAGTCGGAGCAGATAGTGCACAGAGCGCGGATAGGCATAATGGTTCGACTCAAGTGACCAGGACAGCCCGTGAAACTGCAACAGATTCAGCTTGGTGGCCGCACCACCGCGGCTCCACTTCCTTCAAATTTCGCTCCACTGCACGACTTCCGGTGCTGGACCGGAAGTCATGACAACCAACCGTAGCTGATTACTTCGCTCTGATTGGACAAACTTCAGGGCGGGGAGAAGCGCTGGATCAGCAGGGATAAGAGGCCCGCCAACTGTGCAGAATCCTGGGACTTAGCGCGGCGCGGCGCTCTTAGGGATCTCCTAGGAATGGATCCCCATTTCTGCTAGTAGTGGCCTGCGATGGACTGGGGCGGAAAACAGTGACGCCGCAGGCTGATCCCTATCCCTGCTAAACTGAGTATTGTGTCAAACTAGAGCTAGTGCGAAGCGAACCAGACCTCTTCTTGCTGCACGTCGGGGCAATCTAATAGAATGACATCCCAAGGCAAAGGGATGACGGTCCCAAGGTTATGAAAAGTGATAGTGTGCCGGCAGCCACAGTTCACAGACCAGAAGAAGGGCCCCACTTTCTCAGCCTTCTATTATGAATGGTCTTGGAAAGATGAACATATTAAGTCCCAACCCATCAAAAGACTACTACACTAGCCTTGCCTTTATTCAAATATGACCTAATAACCCTTGAAATTAGGTAGATACTAGGGCCAGTAATTTAGCTCTTATCTCCCAGGATTCCTCATGCCTGGGACTGTAGGATAATGATTTTTGGAGGCACAGATGCTTCAAAGACCAGGAAATAACAAACCCTCTTTATTATTCCCACATCAGATAATTTAAGGTCCTCCCTGAGAAAGCAACCCAGGTGAGTTCAGCAAAGCCCATCTGAGCTGAAGCAAGTCTCCGTAGGGATTCTAATGATATAGTTAGCAGTATTACTCCCCCAGAAGAAACATACATGACTCCAGCCGGGGAAGACAGAGTGAAATCTTTTTGGTCTAAGTGGAAAGCACAGGTATTCACAGGAAGTAGGCATCAACATACAGCACAGAAGTTTTGTGCAATCCCACCCTCTCCCCAGCCCAAAGAGGCCCACTCTGGCCACAAGCAAGGTCTCTCCCTGGAATGGTTGGCCCTGAGTGGATCCCATCTCTATGTCCAAGTTAAGACAAAGGCTCCTTGGTCCACAAGAGTTGGAAAAGTGTCAGCCCTTCAGGCACTCACTCAGGGATAGTTCTTGGCTGAAATACATCACTCACATGGTTCTCTAGAGTCCAGAGGATCCCCAGCAACACCACCCAAGTATTCATTAGAACAGGTGACCTACACTTTCACCCCAAGCAATGCACTGAGCATCAGCCTCTCCCCTCCCCCACTGCCTCCCATGGGACAGAGGAAGCAAAGGCAAGAGGGTGGCCAGAGGCTTTGCAGGGTGACGTTTATTTGCCAGGTTCAGTAGGCACACAGTTAGCCCACCAACCTTCACATACCAGAGCAGACCCACAGGCATGCAGGGAGAAGGGCAGGACCACCATGGAGTGCCGAGCTAAGGCAAGGACCAGCGTGGCTGCCTGTGGTAGGATTGAACCAAGGGCACCTGTCAAGAGCATCCTCCAGGACCAAGGAATCTTATTCTGCTTCCTCATCCCAGCAAGAGCAACTTAACATGGCTGAGTGATACTTCAGCCCGTCATAGCAGAAATAGAGGAAAATCCTCTCCATGTTGCTGAACAAAGAGCAGAAAATCTGCCGCTGTAAAGAGCAAACTCACAAGCAGCCTATGAGGTACTGCCATGCCTCCCTGGGAGGAAGAGGATTTATGGCCTGAGCCTGCGTGAGGTGGCCACAGGTAAGATCTCTTTCTGTGGTAGTGGCATCTAGGAAGACCATGGGGGTAGTGGCATCTAGGAAGACCAGCCCTCCCTATCCCACTCAGAGGAAGGACCCAGCTAGGTTGGGGCCCTGGTGCTGACCCTACACTGTTCTCCCAGGTCTCATCACTGCATCCTAACTGTTTCTCCCTTCCTTTAGAATTTCATAAGAATCAGGATACAGAGCAACCCATTACAGGACAAAAGAAGGCAAGAAATAACACAAGGATCTTCAGAGGGCCTACCCAGGGGAAAAGATGGAAGCTTCTACCTTTCTACCCATTCTCTCTCCCACATCTGAGGATCCCCATAGCTAAAGTGCAGTGCCCCCAACCATGTGACCAGACTTGACTTAAAGCACACTGCCCTAGATTTCTGAGTCCTCTCGAGCAGCCAGTGTCTACCCCTAGAGCAGCTCACACACCACAGATACACACCTTCATGTGCAGGAGCCTAACACTGCTGATAGGGCCTCGCTGGAGGACCAGCTCTCAGGGCAAGGCCACCCAATTTAGGGCCTGGGAAAGTACGAGACTTGCAGGGCCTGCCTGGGGAAATGATGAGGCAGGAAGGAAGGAGAAGGAGAGCAAGGACCCCCTGAGTTTCTTCCCTAGAGCAGCATCCCACAAGGAACAGAAACTGGTGAAGCTAGCGAAAGACAGAAAAGCCACAAGGAATCCATGCAGGGGCTAGGGCTGGCCCTGCCTCTGGCCTGCCCACCACTCACACACATCCACACAGGAGACAAGACTGCTCTCCCATGGCCCCCAGGCATGCCCCACTGGGATGAAGGAGCTTGGGGGAGCTAGGGCATCATGCCAGTGACTCTATATACAATGAGAAGCCCCTCATCCACACTCCCACCCTATTTCCCATCCCTCAAAGCCCCCAACAGGCTGCCCATTCAGCTCGTCTTCTCCCTCTGAGACTCCTGGGCACAGCCAGTAGCTTCTTCTCCTTTACTAGAGGGAGGAGCCTGGCCTGTGGCACCCTCTAAAGCTGTGCTGTCCGGCTGGGCTACAGCCGGCTCAGGGGTGGCAGCTGCCTTTGCAGCTGGCCCGGCCCCGCTTTGGGTGGCGGGCACTGTGCTCTCTTCTGTAGCCGGGGTAGCTCTCCCATCGGTAGCTGGTGTAGCACTCCTGTCAGTAGCTGGAGTGACACTCCCGTCAGTGGCTGGGGTGATGCTCCCATCAGTGGCTGGGGTAGCGCTGCCATCTGTGGCTGGGGTAGCACTGCCATCTGTGGCTGGGGTAGCACTACGATCTGCAGAGGCTATATTATCACTCTTGGCAGCACCCCCAGCATCACCCTCTGTGGCTGCAGGAGCACTACCCCCAGAAGCTGCAGCTGCAGCTGCTGCAAAGGCCCCACCGGCAGCCCCAGGAGTGGCAGTATCTGAAGCGGACTGGGCTGCAGCTGTGCCAGACTGCTCTGGTGCCCGGAGACGTTTCATGAGAGTGGTCACTCGGACAGCCTTCTGCAAGGAGGACAGTGAAGAAAAGCTCGTGGTGAGGTTTGCTGGATCTACTCCTTCAAAACGGCTAACCCATCCCCTTCCATAGTACCCCAGTTGCCTCTGGCCACCCAGCTGCTCAGTACTTCAAGTTAAGATAATAGCAGAAGCTAGAAGCTGCATATGATAGCCTGAGAAAAATTTGTGTTCAGCTGAAGAGGTGCAGCAGCAGCAAGAAACTGTGGGTGCAAGAAGAAGCACTTGAAATTGGGCCAAGAAGAAAGCGAGCCAAACCCTACCTTCCACTTGGCTCTGGCAAAGTTCTTTTCAATCTGGGCACAGACACCATCCTTGATGTTCTTATCAGAAGCGGCGTTACCAGAAATCCTAGAAAGGAGGCAAGTGCCGCAGATAGGACGCTCTGTGCCTTCATGGAGATGACACAGCCCTTCCCTCTGCACCTCAAGGATAAGGACTCCTGGTGTAAGAAGTTCAGAGGGTAACCAGAACTTAGCCTCAACTCCCATTCTCCACAGGACCCTGCTCACCATTCGTGGGAGATGGCCTCTTCTGCAGTGATCCGCTGGTCTTGCTCCACCTCCATCAGCCTTGTGACCAGGTCTTTGGCTGGGGACAAAGCCAGGGATGGGCTAGGCATGGGCGCCCCATCTCATTGTCTAGCTGTGATGAATGGGCTGGGGAGCAGGAGTAGAATCCAGCAGAAGCTGAGAGCAGCGCCTCCCTCCTTACTGCCCTCTGCTCTGCCCATATGCTGGCCATCTCCTCACCTGCCTGAGAAATATCGTCCCAGTATGGAGAGTCAAACTCATAGTCACCAGCCAGGATCTTGCGGAAAAGATTCTTGTCGTGGTTCTCATAGTCATCTTCTTCTACCTCCTCATAGAAGGGTGGGTTGCCTGAAAGGCTACATAGAGCAGGGTCACCTAGGGAGGCCACAGAACAACCGCCCAGCCCACCTGGCTGCAAGTCCAGTTAAGTGCCCTTTCACTCACAGGATGTACATGATGACACCAATGGCCCAACAGTCCACAGGGCGTCCATACCGCTGCCTTCCTACCACTTCTGGTGCTAAAGAAAGGAAAGTGTAGATCTGCTGGTTAGCCTCAGGCCAACCAGGTATTGTACCATCCATCCCCACTTCCAGGGCCAGAGACTTCTCCCTACCCCAAAGTCTCTCCCTGAAGGCTGTCCCTCCACCATCCCCTGTCCCATCCCTCCTTGCCCAGATACTCCGGGGTCCCACAGGGCTCCTTGATGAGGCCATTCTCTAGCTTAGCCAGGTGGAAGTCACTGATGACAATCTTTGAGTTCTTCAGCCTGTTGTAGTACACTAGGTTTTCCAGCTGTCCAGAAGAGAATGGTGGAGCGGGGGCAGAGGTTATCATGAGGGCCTCAGAAGCTGAACAAGAGCCCAGTGTGGCACTCACTCCATTCCCAGTTACCAGCAATCCAGTCACTCTGGCTCTGGCCTTACCTTGAGGTTCCTATGCACAATCTTGAGTGAGTGCAAGTAGGCCACAGCCTCCAAGACCTGCCGCACCACGTTGCTCGTGTCTCGCTCCGAGTAGTAGCCCTGGTCCAGGATCCAGTCAAACACCTCCCTCCCCGTGGCCCTGAGGGACACCAGCCCCTGAGCCCGGCGTGGGCAGGATCGGGGGGTAGGGCAGGAGCATTTGGGAAGCCTGACTTGTACCAGGCATTTGGCTGGGCAGGACCCAGGGCTGTGGGACCACTAGGGTTCCAAAAGTGGGTTTCTTTAGTTATAAAGGGAGGAAAAAGAAAAGGCCCTAGGGGCTGGAAGATCCTGGAACCCCAGAATTGTACTCACAGCTCCAGGAAGATGAAGTATTCCTTGCGGGTCACAAACACATCTACCAGTTGCAGGATGTTAGGGTGCTTCACCCTAGTAAGAGTGAGAGGAGTCAGTACGGGGCGGGGCGAACCCAAGAGAAGCTCTGATTCTTACGGTGGGTGGTTCTAACGGACTAAGTGGGAGGGGTCAGTAGTCAGGGTGGGGCGGGGCTAAGAAGCTCTCGTGTCTACAGTGGGTGGTTCTAACAGACTAACTGGTACTTCTGAGGCCCCCTGCCCTTTAAGCCCTTCCCTGCTATCTCCCATCAATCCTCACACTCACATCTTGAGGATGCCAATCTCATTCTTAGCCGCCTTCCGCACCTTGCGGCCATCCCGCTTCTGAAACTTCTTGCAGGTATGCAGCTTGCCTGTTGTCTTGTCCTTGGCCCGGAAGATTTCACAGAACTCCTCACTGAAGTCAGCAGGCACTCTGCTTAGCCTAAGCCTTGGGACAGGGGACACTCCACTCCCTCTTCCCCAACTCTGGTCCATCCACCCATCATTGCCCAATATACCCAATACTCACGTCTTGATGACCTGTCCCAAATCATATCTGTCAGTCACCTCCGATGGCTGGTTATAGTTCTTCTTGTCACCCAGAGTCACGCACCCAAACGGCATTGCTAGGCTCTAAGATGTAAGCAGGATGGGGTCTGGCTCAGCGGCATCATTTTCTATCCCCCAGTGCCCCACATCCAACAACATTAAATCTGCTTTTGGGAAACCCCAGCCCAGCTCAGGTCAAGCAAAGGGCAAAGTAGGCAAACACACATCTACTTTGCTTTTTCAGGACATACTACAACCACTCAGTCTGGCTGCCTGAAATGCAACAGCTCCAACTAAGCAAAAACTTACTAAGTTGACATATTAGGAAATAGTTTTTCATTATATATAGCTGAAAAGACATACAGAACATTTTGTTTACTTATTTAGTTCTGATTTTTGAGACAGAGTCTCACTATATAGCCCTAGCTGCCCTGGACTCAACATGTAGATCAAGCTGGTCTGGAACTTGCTGGAATCCTCCTGACTCCAATTCTCCAGCAATGGGATTAAACCATCAATTTCTTTAGGGTTAGCTAGACGACTCACCAGTACTGGCATTTACCTCCAAACCTGAGTTTGATCTCTGGGACACAGATGATGGAAGGAGAGAACAAACTTCTACAAATTGCCCTCTGACCTCCATGCACATACTATACTGTCCCCCCAAATAAATAAATGTAATTTTAAAACAAAACAAACAAAAAAACCTGCACAATTTCTTTAAAGTCAGCTATAATGACTCACATTTCCTATTCTGGCACTCAGAAAACGGATTAGTCTGAGGCCAGCCTGGGCCACAGTGTGAAACCCCATTTCAAAAAAGAAATGATGCCAGGCAGTGGCGGTGCACACCTTTAACCCCAGCACTTGGGAGGCAGAGGCAGGCAGATCTGTGAGTTCAAGGTCATCTTGGTCTGCAGAGTGAGTTCCAGGACTGCCAAAGCTGTTACACAGAGAAAAAACTGTCTTGAAAAACCAATGAATAAATAAATAAAATCTTTAAAATTCCACGAACATATATTTAAGTCTATTATAGCAATTTTTGTTCTGTTTTGTTTTTCAAGACAGGGTTTCTCTGTGTAACAGCCCTGACTATCCTGGAACTCACTCTATAGATCAGGTTGGTCTCAGCCTGCCTCTGTCTTTTGAGTACTGGGATTAAAGATGTACACCACCACGCCTGGAAAATTTTTTTTAAGATTATAATGTAATTATCATTTCCCCCTTCCCATCCTTCCCTCTTGCTCTAAGCAAATGCATGGCTTCTTTTTCTTTAGTTGTTGTGGTGTGTGTTTGTGTGTGTGTGTGTGTGTTTCTGATTATATAACCTGCTAGGACCATATACTGTTATTTTTTTAAAGATTTATTTATTGGACTGGAGAGATGGCTCAGCGGTTAAGAGCATTGAGTGCTCTACCAAAGGTCCTGAGTTCAATTCCCAGCAACCACATGGTGGCTCACAACCATCTGTAATGAGGTCTGGTGCCCTCTTCTGGCCTTCAGGCATACACGCAGAAAGAATATTGTATACATAATAAATAAATAAATATTTTAAAAAAAGATTTTTTATTTATTATGTATACAACATTCCTTCCATGATACAACATTCCTTCCATGTATGCTTGCATGCCAGAAGAGGGAACCAGATTTCATTATAGATGGCTGTGAGCCACCATGTGGTTGCTGGAATTGAACTCAGGACCTCTGGAAGAGCAATCAGTGCTCTTAACCTCTGAGCCATCTCTCCAGTCCCCATATACTGTTATTTCAATGTACAATTTCAAGGATGACCATTTGGTATTGGATAATCAACTGGTGTGTTCTTCCATGGGGAACACTATCCTTCTACTCTCAGCAACTCTTAGTAGTCTGTAGTTCTTTATCTAGGGCTGAGCTTTCCCCCATACTATAGTTATTTATCTCTGGTGGTCTAGAGATGCCAAATGTTGGTGAAGCTGTGGACAAAATGAACACTGTTGAAAGAGGGCAATTCCCCTTTGAAAAAGCTGGGAGACAGGTTTGGTGCACATTTGAAATCCTAGCACTTAGGAGGTGGAGGCAGGAGATCAAGGAGTTCAAGGGAGCCTCAGCTACTTGACGACTTCAAAGGCAGCATAGTCTTCAGGAGACTTTATCATAAAGGGCAGGACAGGTCCAGTTTTTGTCAGACACATATACTCTATGAGCTTCTTTTCTTTTTATGATTATTTATTTTTATGTGTATGGTTATTTGGCCTTCATGTATGCCTGTGCACAATATGTGAGCCTAGTGCTTATGGAAGCCAGAAGAGGGGGTTGGATCCCCTGGAAGAGGAGTAATAGACATTTATGAGCTGTTGTGTGGGTGCTGGGAACTGAACCCAGGCCTTCTGGAAGAGCAGCCTGTGCTTTTTAACCACTGCACAATTTCTCAAGCCCACACTATGTACTTTAAATATTTGCTCCACTGAAATGCATACATTTGAGCCAACTGTGCCCTAGGAGATCCAGGCCAACCTGGGCTACATAGGGAGATCCTGTCAAAGAGAGGGCGGAAGGGAGAGAGGCAGGCATACATTTATGCCTCGGGACACTTGTGTAAGAATGCTCATAATTGCCATATCCATAATTGCTACAAGCTGGAAAGAGCCCAAATATCCACCAGCAGCAGGGTGTATTGTGGCATAGTCATATAATAGAATGTTGTGCTGCAAAGGAAATGGAGGAGCTATGGTTCTACTTAGCCAAATAGCCTATCGTGCAAAAACAGTGTTGATAGAAACAGGAAAGAATGCATGTAGTGTGCATCTACTGAGAGAGCTCAAAACAGGCAGAACTCACCATGCTGCTGCGGATTCAAACTCAGAAGTAACACCGTACAGAAAATAAGTTCTGGGAGTCACACACTGATTCCTCCTAAGGAACAGGATAGGCTGACTGCATTAGGGCACCTAGGAGCTTCTGGAAGACCTGTTGCTCAACCTGAATGTACTTTATATCTTGGTAAAAATGTACTCGCCCAGATCTGGAGAGATGGTTCAGGAGTTAAGAGAGCATGGTGCACAGTTATGAGGGCCAGAGTTTGAATCCTAGAACCCACACAAGTCAGGTCTCTTGAATATCTTGATACCCCAGCTCCAAGGGTGGAAAAAGAGGACTTCTGGGGTCTGTGGCTTCTAACTTAGCCCAAGAAAATGCAAACCCCAGGTTCAGGGAGAGACCTTGTCTCAAAGGAATAGGTGGAGAGTGACAGAGAACATTTGATGCTTCTCTTCTGGTTCCTGAGTAGCCACAGACATGAGTGCTCACACACACATGCACAACGTGCACACATGCGCGTGCACACACATACCCGAAAATAAATATTTGTTGGGGTTGGGTGTGGGGGCATACTTTTCTAGGGCAAAAAAGGAAATAGGGATTCTCTTTAGTGCAAAGAAGTGAATGTTGAAGGTGCAAATTTGTTTTTTTCCTTATTAATTTTTTTTTGAGACAGGATCTCATGTAATTCAAATAGGGCTCAAACTCGCTATATAGCAGAGGCTAGCCTTGGACTCCTAGTCTTTCTATCTCTGTCCCTGAGTATTAGGGTTATAGGCATGAGCCACCATCTCTGACGCTGTTCATTAATTTTCCTTTAGAGTTTTTATCATGATTTCTTTGATGGATTTGGTAAATATTGAATTCAGACATGTTTGGGGTGTATCTAGAGGGAGGAGTTCTATGGTGGGGAGAATGCTTTGCCAGGAAGCATGCAGGGGTGATGCTATAGAAAGGCAAGACAAGCCTGCCTAGCGCTAAACTACTGCAGGAGCACACAGGGGCCAGATGTGAGACTCAGTCCAGTTATTGCTGGCTCAGTAGGCTGCAGGAACTCTGCACCTGGAGCACCATGCCCTGCCTCTACTGCCAGTTACAGTTCAATTCTAAAGTGCAGTGCTGAATGGCTGGCCCCAGCATCCAAAGGAAAAGGCACCCGCTGTCCTTGTTCTGAGGGAGATGGTGGTGTCTACCTTTATAGATCTAACCCCCAAACTGGCTTCCAAAAAGTCTGTTTAGTTTTAGTGCCAGCCTGTAGCTACACCGAGCTCTACACTGAAGCCTCACTGAAACTGCTCTGCTGTCTCTGCCTCCATAAACTGCTTGATATAGGGCCTTGAGCATCTAAAGATCCCCCTATCTGAAGACACAGTTGTCAGTATCCCTTAGCAAGGAGGACTCTGCCAGCTGGGACCAAAAGTCAGACTCTAGACAAGACCTATGGACAATCCTGGCTGCCAATCACTTTCTTCCAAGCAGAGGCCAGCTACACAATTCCCAGGGGTCACAACCCTCCCTGAAGGTCCTCCCTCAAATGTGTCCTCCCCATTAGGGATCAAATTCTGTAACTTCTTCATCCGCATTGCTTGAGGTTGGGGAATAAAAATGCATTTCATCAGTGTGATTCAAGCCAGGACTCAAGCCATCAGCAAAATACCACAGAGGCAGAGGAGGTACTTTGAAGATGTCGGCAGTATGTCTTTGCCACTATGTCCAAAATCCTGGCCCTGCACCTGCATAGGTGTGGTTGAAATTTCATTCTTGCAGCTGGGAGCAGGGGCTCAGGTAGCAGCACCTCTGCCAGCCACCCACCTCCACACAGCGGCGACACCTGAAGAAAGAGGCCTGCATCGGTCCCTGTGTACTCTAAGGGCTATTTATTTATTTATTCTTTTGAGGGAGAGCAGTTCCCCTCCCAGGATGGAATCTGAGGATCATTCATTGGGCAGGATGATGTCACCTTGGCTTACAGGTCTCCCAGAAGGACTGGGCAGGGATCATTCTTTTTTTTTTTTTTTTTGGTTTTTCGAGACAGGGTTTCTCTGTGATTTTGGAGCCTGTCCTGGAACTAGCTCTTGTAGACCAGGCTGATCTCAAACTCACAGAGATCCGCCTGCCTCTGCCTCCCAAGTGCTGGGATTAAAGGCGTGCGCCACCACCGCCCGGCGGGGATCATTCTTAATTCTGTTGTTTTGTTATTCTGTTCCCTCTGATACGAGTACCCTTCCCCCCAAAGACTCCCATGGGAATCCCATTCGTCACCGCAGAGTTATTTATAACATTAAAAAGGAATCAGCAACTACCTGAATGTCCAACAACAGGTGGATTCGCCAGCCAGCTCAAGTGTGTCTGCTCAATGGCAGGAAGTGTAGGCATTGTTAAGAGCGCTACCTACTTTGGCTGCCCTGTGGAGCAGCCTCCACATGGGCAAGGAACCAAGACCAGAGCAGAATGTTCTTCCAGTACAAATTCTGACATCATAAAGTTGTCCATGTAACAAGTTGTCTGAAACAATCTCGATGCTCCAAGGCCCGATGCAAAAGGCCCTTTTCTGAGACACCTTTTCCAAGCTCCACCTCCCTCCCTATTTCAACATCCATCTTGCCTCTGCCAAGGTGGTGTAGGTGGGAGGTTTTGTGTATGCCGGTCCCTGATTCTGGTGCCAGCTTTTGGCTATGCATATGCATTCATGTCCATGGGACCTGGGCTGGTCTTGGGGTCTGTCTCTCCCATGGAAAGCTCACAGTGTTGTCGGTCTACCGCCATGTTCCACAGGTTGCAATGATGGGGACAGAGACAGATCTACTTCACCACTGCTCCCCTCTACCTTGGACACCCAGACGTCACCCAATTATTACTCCCTCCCCAACATTCTAACAGAATTCACTTATACACCTAAATCTTTCAGGGTGAAGGGAAAAGAAAGGGGAACCATGTTTCCAATCAGTACCCACCACCCCCACTTATTCCACCATCTGCTGCTGCCCCAGCGAGGCTGTAGGCTGTGTACAACAAGCCCCTTGGTACCTCTCAGCAACAGAGGGACTCTGGCCCCAAAACTCTAAGAGTGGGTTAGAGACAGCTTGAAGAAGGTGGGAGGCCAAGCAGAAAGACAGTGGTATTTCTTGTCCTCACGGCCCCAAATCAACAGCCGACAAAAGTTGTTTTCTTCCCAACAACTCAGAACCTGGTCAGGCCCACATTGGCTCAGGCAGGGCACAGGAGCCCCACTGCAGCCACTATCCGGGAGACAGAATTCCTTTTTCTCTCTGCCAAGGAAATAAACAGCATATACCTGGGACTGCCCAAAGGGAGCACGAGAGCAGTGCAGAACTACACCACCACTGTCCTCTGCACCAGCGGGCTCTGCAAACTGCAGAGCTCAACCCTCCCGTTCGTTACTGGAGCTTGGCTACTGGGCTCAGTGATTCACTGAGCCTTTGTCTATTTGGTGCCCTAGTAATAAAGGGTCCCTAGGAGCCCTTCTGGATCTTTAGGCAAATCTGAGACAGGGTGAAATCCAACTGAAACAGAGGTCAAAAGACCCCACACATCGGGGCTTCCTCCATGGAAATTGGGGGTCAGCTTGCTTCAGGTCTCTCTTTAAATCCATAAATGAAGTTTCCTGCTGCCCTGGCCTCTGCCATGCGGGGCTCTAGAGCTTGCAGTAAATCTAGAGAGGCCAGGAAGGGCCCAGGAGGCTTCCCGCTGACTCCTGACTGTAGGCAACACCTCCCAATTTAGTGGCAGCTGTGAACACCAGCCTGTAGGCACCCTTCTTTCTTTCTCTCCCTTCCTCTCCTCTCTCACCGATTAGGACAGAGTTTCCTCTTGCAAATGGACATGCCCCAGCCCAAATCCTGTCTAGCTCAAAGCTGAAACCTCAGACACAAGTCCAGCCTCCTTCCAGTGTATGTGGTGTCAAGAGACAGGATAAGCTTCAAGCCCACTCTCCGAGTGTCTTGAGTCAGTCCTGGGGTGGGGGGAGGGGATGATGACAAGCTAAACAACCATGAATTTTCCTAGTGCTGACTCTTTCTACCTGTGGCAGGAGTACGAAAGAGCCCCTGCCCACCCCTGCCACACCCCGCAAGTCTTTGGAGCGAGCATGTAGTCCATTGCTATTTCCAGAACAGTCAGCTCTCCACATACAGGCAAATCCAAGAACCAATTGTCAGTGGCCTTAGAACCTGGGGTCCCAATCTTTGAAGCCGCTGGAGGCCCTGCATGCCTTTGGTTGGAGGAGAGGATCTGCAGAGGAAGGCACTGGAGTAAAGGGTTGCTATGGTGATGGAAGTTTTAAACCAAGGGGAGGAGGAAGAGATAGGTATTAGTGAGGGTCCCTCTTCCCAAACTGACATTTGGCCTGGTTCCTTCCCCAAGACCCTGGTTTCCATAAGAGAGACCAGTAAAGAAAGAGAGGCAGGGGCACAGAGAGACAAAGGGAGACTATTGGAAAGAGGAGAAGGAGGCGGCAGAGTATAAAAGGACACAGATACAAGACAGAAGCAAGCAGAAGGTTCTGAGGAGGACTCGGAGTGCCCAGCAGCAGCCTAAAACCTCCATGGCCATGTGCTCTGATCCCCTGGGCCAGGAGCTACCCTTGGCATTTAGCTTTCAAGACTTCAGCATCCCCGAGACATACACTGAACTTGGCGTGGGAGGCACAGGAAAAAGAGGTCAGCTTTTAGGAGCCTCTTGGTGGGGAAGAGGCCAGCTGTTGCAGTCCCCCAGCAGGACAGTTCCACAGCCCTTTGCCCTGTGTTATAGCAGCAGGCAAGAGAGGTCCAAAAGTTGAAGATGCAAAACATAGGAGGGACAGCTATGAAGTCCAGAAACCTCACTCCTTCCCTTTGCAAGCCTCCCTCTCAGCGGGCCTAGCTTTTCCCAGGGTCCCCAGCAATCTCTACCCCAATCAGCTGAACTCTCCAGGTCTTGGGTCCCCAGGGCCCTTCTTGTGGCTCAGCTTCATCCTGTCCATCAGTCTTGGGCAGATCTTCTCAGGAGGGCCAAAAGCAGCACCAAAAACAGCACGGTAAGCAAGCCATACACAGGATAACAAGTGCACACCAATACGCCCTACGTCTCAGTTTCCCTGAACAGAGACCATAGGTTCCGTGGTCTTCCCTCAGAGCAGAGGCCTGACACCAGCCTATTAACTGGTACCCCCTCCCCCCGGAATACAGACACTGAGGAAGGCCTGCAGCAGATTATGTATAAAGCCAGGTAGGGCACCTGGGGATCCACACTACAAGAGGAAAGAAAGGGAGACCCCTGTCCCATCCTGGCTCTGAAAGGAATGGAGATACTAATTTCCAAGCTGAGGAAACTGAGGCCCAGAAGTCACTGGATCTGCCTGGAATCAACTGGGAGGGGGAGGGGAAGCCAGCCTAGGTCTGCAAAGGTGGTCCTGGGGGCCCCCGAAGATAAGCCTGATTTTGGGGGTGGTGCACAGAAGATCTAGAGTAGTACAGACTAAATAGGCGCTTTTGGTGACAAGGAGGGGCCCTGTTCTGCTAGAGCAGGTTTGGGGTCGGGAAGCAGTTGCCAGCCCTTTTGTGGGGCTGGGGCTCAAGAGCCCCGGGTCTCCTGTCAGGCAATACAAGCTGAAGAAGACAGAAGCCAGTGTTTCAATTGTCCCCTGCTGTCCCAGCCAGGATCCCTGCTCTTCACCGTGGTACCACCCTGACCCCCTTCCCCAGTGCTGCTGGCTCGCCCCCGCTGGCACAGCAACACACATGCGGGAGGCACACGTGTGAGCACCAAGCCCCGCACCTCCCAGCAGGAACATGTGAGCCCCGCACCCCTACCTCGCACGTGTGTCCATGCACCGCCTCCCACCCCGCAAATGACCCTCAAGATAAGGCTCTGAAGCCTGAACTTGGTTGGGGGGCATTGGTCCACTCGGGTTTAGAACCTCCTCCCCCAGCCCCGCAACAGCCCCGCCCAGCCCCCTCCGGATTGTCGCCCATAAAGAACTCTCCGTTGTCATGGAAATTAGTGACTGCCAAATCGGAGGGAGGGGGCCCCCAGGGACAGTTGGGAGGGGCTGGAGACTGCTCTGGGAAAGAGGTTGGACTACTCGGCCCCAGGACCTTACCCCTATAAAAGGAACCACGAATCTTCGAGGGTTTATGTTTTTTACATTTCGGAGCTGCAGAGGCTTTTTCTGGGACCCTCCCAAGCCGTCCAAGGTAATGGGGGGAACTTTAGCCATGCCACCCCACCTCGCATCTGCAGAAACCTCGCGCTGTGCCCCTACTGGGACCCCCAGAGTCCTCGCTGCAATCGCGCGCATCCTGCGCGGGGATTCTCTAGCCACGGAAACAATCTCTCATGACCCCCACAACGTGCATCCAGGAGGCGCCCTCCCCACCGGCCCAGCCCTCCCCGCTCCGCACCTGCAACGCTGGTCTGGTCGGTCACAGGGAGGAAGCGATAACCTGCTCAGCAGGGCTCCGGGGGCGGCCGGCAGAATCCGCTCCGGGCACACGGGGCAGACGCGGCGCCAGCTGCAGCCGCTTCGACTCCAGAACCTCCAGCATCGCCAGTCGCTCTCTGGCAGCGGATTCGCACCCCGGGCCGGGGGCGGGCTGGGGGCGGGGCCTCCTCGCCCGGCCCGCCCCCACCCTGGCAGACCCGGAGACTGGAATCCCACTTAAGGGAGGGCATAAGCAGGTTGGCATCGGAGCTGGCGAACACCTGCTAGGCTCCCTTAGGCCATCGGACTCTAAACCCAGCAACAGGAGGCGAAGGGGGCCTTCCCAGTCCCAAAGTAGGGAGTAAGGAGTATGGGGGGGGGGGGAGGAATGGAGACCAGCCTGAGTCCTGGAGCTGTACAGACGTCTCCCAACTAGAAGACCCAGAAGACTAGGGTCATGCCCTGTTTCCCAAACCTGATCCAAAGGGCTGGACCTATTTAGAACCTAGAGCACCCCCTAGCTAGGAATAAACATAAAGGGGTGCAATTGTGGTCAGTTTGGGAATGGACAAGATGCCACAGTGAGGACCTCAGACCATCATCCTACCACCAATTCCTGCAAGGCCAAAGTCTTTCCCAACTAAATTCCCAGCCAGGTTGGCTGGCTCAGTGAGCCTCCTCTGATGCAGTGTGGGGTTTTCTTTCTTCTCTTTGTAATAATCCTAACACATTCCAAGCATCGTGACCCAGGTGATCTAGGATATGGGGTCATGGAACTACTAGAAAGGAGTTTGGAATAAAGACCTTAAACATGTTTCTGCCCTTTGTCAGAGAAGTGAAAGGACCCAAAGCCCGTCCCACTGCCTTCAAGTCTTGAGGACTATCCTGAGACAATAAAGGCCAGATTTAGGTTTTTCACTTTCTGAATCTGGGCTCCATCCCATCTTGCCCTTCTAGTGAGTTGCCTGGCCCAACCATCATGAGAAGAGGGTCACATGGTGATTGAGGTTTCTTACATCACTACCCAAAGCTGCTGACAGAAGGGAACAACCAAGTAAAGTTGGGACTGGAACCAGAAGATTGTTACAGAATTAATTGTCTCAAGGCTTCTGGATAATTTCCTCCAGAGGGGCTTGTTGAACCCTTCAGACCTTTTTCAAGACAGCATTTCTCTGTGTAACCCTGGCTGTCCTGGGACTCATTTTGTAGACCAGGCTGTCCTCAAACTCACAGAAATCCACCTGTCTCTGCCTCTCTAATGCTCGGATTAAAGGAGTGTGCCACCACTGGCCAGCTTGAGTCCTTTCTATCTTTCCCAGCCTTTGGTCACCTCCTCTAGGCCATGCTGTCATTGTGTCTGGGCTCCTTGTGTACTGAGTAGTCTTGATCATAACAACTGCCCCAGGACCAGATAGGAATCTTTTGGCAAGCAAGGCAGAGTCTATCTCTAATCTCACAATGCTCAACTAAGGTTTGCAGGATGAATGAAAGACCTGGCATGCTATACTTCCTTTCTATTGGGCCTCTGAGTTTATGGTATAGCCATGACATGGCTTGCATAACCCACATGTATCATGTTTTCCACCATTCTCAAGGATCATAATTTATCTAAGCATGGGGGCCAAGAAGCTGGATTAGGGCTTTCGAGTCAGGGGAAGAAGTGGTTCCCCAGAGCTTTGCCTGCTGCTGGCAGTACTCCACCTCTTTTTGGTCCTGTGCACAGTGTGCACGTGGGTGACAGCACATGGCAGGGTATATGTGTACACGTGAATATGTATGCTCTCTTATGCCAAAGGAGATGGAAACAGCACAGTGTGTGCAGTGATGCCCAGGGGCACGTGTGTTTGTGCTCCCTGTGCATCCAGGCGTGCTTGCTGGCACATGTGCATGGATGCAGCAACTAGTCCCTGGAGCTGTGCTTCCCCTTCCTGTCTGACACAAAGCTTGGGATCGGGGAGCCTGAATCAAGCTGTCTGAGCAAGACGGAGGAAAAGGCTGGATCGTGCCCAGGGCAAGCCAGGTCTGTGATGACTTTATATCATTGACTGTTTCTGAGCTCCACTCTAGAACAGCCCCTTGCTTTCATGTGTGTGTGAGGATAGACAAGTTTATGTCATTTGTTGAGGATGACCTGAAGACATGGCTTGCCCCTCGGCTTCCCGGGGAAACATAGACAAGGTAGGATCGGCTTCAAGGGTTAGGCTTTAGGCAGCCTCCAGCTGCCCTCTGGACAAGCAGCAATATGACCTGTCAGTAAAGTGCTTGCGATGCTAGCCACAAACCCACGTTTAAAAGTGGGGCAGTGGTGACACACGCCTTTAATTCCAGCACTCGGGAGGCAGAGGCAGGTGGATCTCTGTGAGTTTGAGGACAGCCTAGTTTATAGAGCAAGTTCCAGGACAAAACTAGGGCTATACAAAGAAATCCTGTCTTCCAAAAAAGAAAACAAAACAATCCCAAAACCAGGCATGGTGATGAATATTTGTGATCCCCAGTGCTGGGGAGGCAGAGCCAGGTGGCTGTATGGGGTTTGCTGGCCAATTAGTCAGCCTAATACATGAGTTCCAGGCCAGTGAGAGATCCTGCCTCAGGAGCAAACTAGTAGTCAATGTTGCCTGAGGAACAAACAACACAAGGTTAGCCTCTGGCTTCCGTATGTATGCAAATGTGCACCTGTATACGTGCACACACACAAAGGGGGTATGATAATTTTTTAAAAGGCCAACTTAATTTTATCCTTTCTGCTCTTCCAGGTCATGCACTGAATCAACCCCAGACTTTACTCTCATAGTCTCTGTTCAAAGCCATACTGGGTGAAGGGACACGGCTTCCAGCTATCCATTAGCCACAGGGATAATAAAAACTCTTAACCCTGTCTCCAAAAACCAAAAAGTCTTTTGGTCTTACCAATGGCCTCTGCAAAAGCCCTCCTCAGGAGAACTCTGACCACTGAGCATTCAAAAGTTGCCTGGGTTGAGGGGAGGGGAGTCTAGGAAGCAGAAAGGAGCCCAGAGTAGAGGCAGGATAAGATGCAAACTTCAGCATCCAAAGAACCTGCAGAGCAGGCTGGAGCCTTATTACCCTAGCTCTAGTTGTACCTTCCGTCTGGGATCCAGCACTCACCTGCCCTCGCTGCTTCCTACCCTGGGCACCAAAGGCAGTACTCCTATGACCTCTTATTTTGAAGCTCCTGATAACCCAGCTAGAACATCCTCCCAAGGTTTAGAGTCTAAGAGGTGCTTGTGTTGTTTACTAGGTTCTTCCCCAAGAAGCATAGACGGATAGACACCCTCCTTGGGGGCAATGCCTCATACCCACAGCCATCTTTGGAATTGCTCAGCTACTGTCCATTTTGCTGGCCTCAGCCCCCAGAAGGAGGCCCAAGAAGGAAGCCGGAAGCAATCCTTCCTTCTGGAGCTAGGGGAAGGGGCTGCCCCCCACCCCCACCTCATGACTCACTCTAGGCTGTGTGGGTTATTACATTATGTTTGAAATTACCATGGCAACAAGCTGGCAATCAAGGGTAATTGCACTTGTCGTCAGGGCAACAGGGCAAAACCCCACAGCAGCCATTTTCTGTGGTTGCCCTTGGGGTGCAGTAAAGGTCAAGCCAGATTAGAGATAATGATGACCAATGGGCTTTGGTGGTCTTTGGAAAGGGCAGGTTTCCAGGCTCATGAGGTTCTTGAATGTTGAGGTTAGATAAGCCTTGGAAGAACCAGGATGTCCCTCATTGACCCCATGTCTGGAGTCTTACCTTCCCCAAACCACCCTCCACCTAAAACATGCAACAGTACTTAAAGCAAGCAGAACCAGATGTTTATGAGGTCACAGCTGATATTTGTAGATAGCCCATGGGCCTTCCTCTTCATATTGCCTGCGGCTGAGCCACAGGTTTTGGAAGGAGTCCCGACATGCCATAATGGAACCCCCAAGCCACGCAGCAACTGCACGGTGGGGAGAACCCAGCACAGTGGCACCAGGGCCCAGCTCCTGTCTCAGGCGCTCAGGGAAACCATTGACCAGGGTGCTACCACCTTCCAGAACCACATTGGCCAGCAGCTGTTCCTGCTGCTTGGCCTCCAGCCGACTAATACTTAGCAGGGCCAGCTGTGGGAGGCCTGGCTGGTTGAGACCTAGCAGATTGGGTTGAAAGAGAGCCTCGGGGCAACAGAAGCGCTCAGACCCCAGTGTGATAACTTGCTTATCTGGGAGTACAAGCTCCACCTGAGTCTGGGACTGATTTCGGGCCATCTCAGAGGTCATATCCATAGCCACATAACAGCAGGCCTCTTTAATCTGTCTGACAAGTCCTGCTTTGGGTGGTGGGTGGCCACCTGCCAGGAGCAGCTGAGCCAGGTAATCAGTGAGATCAGAACCAGCCACATCTAGCCGGTAGGTGTCAAGTGGAGCCAGGTCCCCAGTGAGGATGGGTGCCACATAGGAGGTCCCATGGCCGCTCCCCACCACCAGCCCAGTGGTACGCCCATAAGCGTAGAGTGTCAGTAGAGCCTGATGAACTGTCTGCATAGCCGGCACATGGAAACGCTCAAAGAGTATTTCGGCCACCTTTTCTCTGTTGGTACGTGGTGAGATGGGGGAGTCAGCCACCAGCACAGCCATCTCCTCAGGCTGCACCCGGAGCTTGCAGTAGAACAGGTGTTGCCACAGCACCTCTAGAGCATCCCAGTCAGAGACCACTCCTCGGTTCAGTACAGAGTAGGAGCCCTCTTGGTGTTCAGGTACCACATACTGGGGCTGGCCCTGGGATGGATGCTGCAGCATCTGCACTTGCGAGGGGACCACACTGAGGACATGGTCCTCTCCAGCTAGTCCGCATTTGGTAAATCCTGTGCCTGTATCAATCACTATGGCTGCCATGTTCTGATAGGGACTGGGTGAGTGGTGGCAAAGCACCGGTGACTGTACCTGTAGAGCATCCATAGCAGATACTAGCTCATAGCAGTTCCCTTGGAGAAGACCCAGATGCGCAACCTCTGGTGAGCATGTCATGTCCTCAGCTGACAGCTTGAACAGATGTCCACTCTGGGACTCAGTACCCACCATGGATATGGGCAAGTCCTTACAACCTGTAAAAGTCATCAGGGACAGTTGTTCCTGGTAGGCCCTGTGGGAGTCGGCCGGTTGCCAGGATGGGAGCGGATGTATGCTGGATCTTTGGGCACTGCTGTTTCCAACTTTATCTCTCTTCCCATAAATGCAGGCCTCCTCAGATACCAAGGGTACTCGGAGAATTCCCACGTGTGTAGGATTACCCTGGGTGGAGGGCTGGACAGACTCCCCAGAGGTAAAGGTGGGCTCTTTGGTGGTGGAGGACTTCACTGCGAGGGATACCTGTCTGGTGAGGGAAAGAGGAGTCTGCTCACCAAGATGAGATGGACTAGAAAGGGGATGTTGTTTGACAGAGGGGAGCTGACCAGATAGGGAGCCCTGCTCAGCTACAGGTAGCTGTCTAGCCTGGAGGTTTTGCCCAGTGAGGAAACTCTGACCAGTATCTTCAGCCTGAGGGCCACTAGGCTGAGCAGAATTAACCTCTTCCTGGTTATTGCTGCCTACTTTCTCCTGGAGTGGAGATCTGAGCACTGTCTGGATATTGGCTGTTGAAGCAGTATCTGGCTTTATCCACTCTAATTTTCTAGTCTGGACTGTGGAGCTATCTTGCATCCTGGGAGAATCCAACATCCAGATGGTGCGGCCAGGGTCAATCTTTTCAGCCTCAGATTTGGACAAGCTAGGATCAGGAACTTGGGCTGGTATCTTTTCACAATATTGGTTGGGTGTGCCCGGTACAACAGGTCTAGCCAGCATCCCAATCCTGATAGGGGTTTCAGGGCCAGAGGAATTTTGCACCTCTAGGTTGTGTCTGGCCTCCTTGGAAGCCAGGGCTACCTCTCGGTAGCTTCCCGCTGAGAGGCTTGAGGGCACAGGGCTAGATAGCACGGCTGTGGTGGACCACATGATGGGATGATCACTGTTAGGGGAGAGAATGGGCCTGGGCAATGTCCGAGCAGACAGCATATTTTCAGAGATGTGAGTCGATGGGTGGTTGGGCGTGAGACCTACAAGCACTGCCCGTGAGCCTGTGGGATCGTGGCATAGCAGCCCCATCCTCGTGTTGCCTGTGGCCATATCAAATACCAGCACATGATCTTCTTCAGCACCCTGGAGCTGGCAGGTTGGAGCACTAGAAATGGGAATCTGCATGGCTTCTCTGGGAGTCTGCGGTGGGGACTGCATTTTGCAGGTCCCTTGATAGGCAGGCAGTGGCACATTGGAGCAGTTGTTGTTGCTGCAGGCTTTGGGGGGCTGCATGTCTGGCTGAGAACTGCAAATCTTGTGGCTACTTCTCTGTGTCTTGAGAGCATCAAGAGACTCTGAGGCTGGTGATGAGGTATCTAGCCTGGAGGTGTGAATTGGAGATTTCTTTACAGGGTCCTCAGATTGTTTGGGTGGTACCTGCATCTTGGCAACCTCTTGCTCTTTGGTGTGGGCTGGAAACTCTGCTGGAGTAGGTGCTGGAGTGGAAGGAGTCTTCTTAAGAGGAAAGGACACTTTGTCTAAGAGAATGGACAATTGGTTCTTGAGATCGAGAGGCAGGTCTTTAGTGGTCACAGTCAGGTGGTCAGGACTAGAGGTATAAGGTTCAACTGCAGCTGCTGCAGGTGCTGGGGTTGCAGTGACAGCTGGAGCAGAAGCCTGAATTGAAGATGGAAGAGACAATGATGGTGAAGAAGCCGTCTTATTTAGGGTAGGAGCCTGAGCCAGACCTGGACCCTTGTCCTGCCCCTGAACTTGGACTGGAGCCTGAGCCAGAGTCTGCAAAGGATCTTGACCTTCAACTGCACCACTCTCTCCCAAGAGGTAGGGTAGGCATCGATTCTTCCTGGGATCTACAGGGAGCATCTGGCTAATGTTACAGATTCCTTTGCCCCAGCCTACCAGAACTTTAGCTGGAGCTTTGCTCTCCCTCCCAGGCTGTAACTGAATCTGGGAGAGGTTGAAGCCATACTGGGTTTTGTCGTCAGTGCTGTCGTTGTGAGTGCACAGTGGTAGAGTCTGAGTCCCATCGTCTATGAGGAGATGCTCTTGGGTTCCCACAGCAGGGTTTGGAAATGAGTTAGAAGAGGATAATCTCAGGGTGTCCTGAGAGCCCTGTGTGTAATTACTGACCTGAGCAGAATCCTGGTGTAGTGGGTGAATAGGCTGAGGGAGGGGAGCCTGGGGGGTTGAGCTGCAGCCCACATCAGCGATGGCCCCGGTGGACAGTGATAAACCCTGCTTCGAGTATAGGGATCTTGAGCTCATCCATGGTCCCTGGGACCCTCTGAAGCCACCCTTTGACTGCTGACTGCCACACAGGGGATGGCCCTGGAGGCCCGATGGATCAGGGCCCCCCACCTTCTTGGTGGCTTCCATAGTCCTGCTCCATGTCCTGGTGCCCTGCCCCCAGCTTCATTGCCATGGTGACCACACACAATCACTGCCCCCAGTGACCTGAAGAATGACAAAGTATGGGGTAACAGGGGCCCCACCCACTGAAGTTGGTGCTTCTCTGGAGACTTTAGAAGGCAGAGGAACTTAGGGCTCTCAATTACATTAGACTGCTATAGATCGGCTTTGTCCTTCCTTTACCAATCAGTGACTACTCTACCCAGGCCAGTCCCTGAGTAAGGACAGTGTCCTAGAGAAGGCTAAGGTAAGGTCAAGGAAGAAGAGTAGTTGGGAGAGCCTGAGGGCTTCCCTGACACTGGCCCTTTGCAGGAACAGTGCCTCTTTACTACTTTGTCTGATAGAAGAGGGTGAGGGGCCCAGGCTCAGCCCCAGGCTCCCCTCCCCTATGTTCCCTGCTTCTGCGCCCGCTCCAGGGACAGCAGCTCCTTGGCAGTCTCTGCTGCTCCAGATGGTTTTCCTCTGCCTGTGCCTCATAGAGCCCCCTCCCCAGAGCCACATGTCCCTAAAGCCCAGGACCGGTATCTTGGAGGAGTGGGTATGGGGGTGGTGGAGGTGGGGCCTCTACTCAGAATCTTCAAGTCAGAATGTTCTAGCTCTTGTCACATTGTGTCCGTTTGTTCTGGCCACAATGAGAGCATAGCATTAGGCACAGGGCTAGGCTACGGCAGCCACAGTGTTAACCAAGTGCCACTTACAAGATGGGGAATTATAGGGATATAGCAGGATAGGACCAGTCTCACAATCAGGACATGGCAGGTGCGAGACTGAGCACACAGTGTGTGTGCTCAGACCGGTATTGTATGTATAGCAAGGACAAGCTAGTCAAAGCTCCTGATATGGGTAGACATGTAAAAAAAAAAAAAAAGTAAGCTTTTAGGCTTGATCAGTATTTCTCCCTCTTTTCTTTGATGAGGAAACAGAAAGGTAGGAAGGAACCAGATCCAGGGCAACCCTGAGGCTCAGCACTGCTCTCCAGATAGAGGACAGGTCATTGGCATGGGCCTACTTCTGGAAGTTCTTCCCTGGGCAGTCAGACACTCCTTTTCCCTCCAGCTCTGAGCTCTAGGGCTACGCCCCCTGTCTTCCAGGGCTGTGTTCCCTCCAGCTCTGAGCTCTAGGGCTACGCCCCCTGTCTTCCAGGGCTGTGTTCCCTCCAGGGCTCAGTCTTGCCACCCAGGAAACAGGTTCGTGGAAAATGCAGCTGTAGGCTTGTCCTCCTCCAAAGCAACATGTTTTCACAGAGGTTAAAAATAGTGTTTACAGTTGGCCGTGGGGTGCGAGGCTATGTGACCAGGGACTAAGGCTGGCACTGTGCTGCATCCGCACCTTTTTGATTGGCTGCTGGGCAAAGCCTGACTCAGCCACATTTCAGGCCCCTTGTGCCACCCTCCCTCTTCAGTTAAGATAGGGAACAGGCAGCTTGGATTCCTAGGAGCCAAACTGCTTTTCACTGCGCTGTGCCTGGGAACGGGTTTGCAGGCTCTCTCTCATACACACACACATCCTTGCAGAACACTATTCATTAACCTCGGGTCTGAGCAAGCTACTTGCTTTCCCGTGACGAAGATGCTGGTAGCAGCCTCTAATATGTATATGATATAAAAGTTGAGCTGTACCTGGGAAGAATGGGAAGTGAGGTAGGAAGGATGTCCTAAGAGACACCCTCACCCCTGCTGCCTGCTTACTTGATGACTGAGCTCACTCACTCTACCTCGTTCAGAAGTGAGGAATAACCCCATTTTCCAAACCTGGAATTCTTTGTGAGCAACTACCCTGGGGTCTCTTAGAGGAAGAGAGCAGAGCCAGCTGAAGGGTCTGGTCCAGGAAAGCCCTTCCCACCTGTGAAGTGAACATACCTTAGAGCTATGACAAGGGTGATTAGGAGTGATCCCATTCTTTCTCTGTGACTGCACAGTGTGGGGCACACGGGACACAGCCCGACAGCCGTTCAACGAGCTGGGCACTCTGGCGTCTATATTACAGACACCGAACTCATGGCCCAGAAAGCAGTTGTGGAATTGAATCAGAAGTGGAAGCCAGAGTCCCTGACTCTGGACCCATATTGTAGAAACATGTGGTGCTGCCACTGGGTGCCACTCCAAGGCCATGCCGTAATGAGCTCTGCTGGAAGAGAGCCAATGGGCCTTGCTCTGGGGAGCTGCAGCCCCAAGCCCCACACTTAAAGCTGTGTCTCTCTTGTACCTGTTTCCCTCCAGGTAACTTCGCAAGCAGCTCAGGGCCTGGGAAAGGTTATATTCTTGGTATGGATGCTAAGCCAGTAGTGCCCTCCCAGGAGCTGGATGATGGTCCAGCTGCACACTCTGTGTGGCCAGGCTAAGTCCTCTGTCATCGGAACTCTTGACCGACTGAAGCCCATTCTGATCTCACCTAGCTGAGGGGGGCAGGGTGAAGACGCTTCCAATCTAGGACCCCTTTGCTTGGTTTCTGAGGATAGTGCCCCCATGCCCTCCCCCCCCCCACTTGTTTTTTAAATAGTCTCTCTCCAGGAAGAAGGGCGTCCAATTCTATTTCTGATTCTGAGAAGTGAGGAGGGCCAATGTGTTGCCATGGTAACCTGAAATCCCCTCCCCCCCAGGCTAAGCCCATTCCCCAGGCTGCAGGCCTTGGAGGGTGGGGTGGAAGGGGTGGCAAGGAGAAGCTGAGGAATTTGGTTTGAGGGTGAAGTCAGTGTCTCCCCTGGAAAGGCGAATGCCCAGCTTGGCCTTCCCTCTTACACTTCACCACACCTTCCCAACAGGCACTGTGGGAGACCCAACCTTAGAAGATCCAGTCACCCTGGGAGAAAATTTTCTCCCCTATGCATCAGGCTGAAGCCCTGTCACCTAATAGGGCCCTAGGAAATGCAGAAGTGACAGAAAGGGCATTGAGGGGAGAGGGGAGACTATGTTCTACCAGGAGTTCTGTGACCCCGAGGTCAGCCTGGCCTGCTTGTCCAACACAGACCATATTTTGGGCTCTGTTGTATCCTTAAGAGGCAGCTAGCTCTTAACCCTGCTTCTGCAGCCTTCCGGTGCACCTGCCTTCAACACTCGGGGCCCTGGGAACGCTCTAGACATCTGGGAAAAGACGGCTCAGAAAACCCAAGATCAGAAGGCTCTTTCATTGGCCTCGCTGTGTAGTCCTATACTGAACAATGGATCAGAAACTGAGGCTTATTTCCCTGGGGCTTTGTCTCTGGGCCATGTACATCAGCTGAAGTGCTCCCAAGGCTGCAGATCCGCTGTGTTAGATCTGTGTAGGGAGGGCATCCCATCTAACAGAGCAGAGCCCAGACAAGGGAAGGCTTCTGAAATGACCCTAAAGGTTCTTGTTACCCAACCCTGTCTCGATGCTGATAGGAAATTGAGAAGGGCCTCAGTTTCCTAGTTCTGTGCTCCCTTCCACTCCTCTCTGGAGCAATGTAAGAGACCCTATAGCCCTAGACCATTGGCAGCCCTGCAGTTTATCCTGGCCAAGGTTCACCTATTCCATGGAGGCGAGGCTAGTCTGTAAGGGAGTTAGCAACTCTTGCTACCTGTCCCACCTCCACCACCCCAGAGGAAGACAGCCAGAGAAGAGACCCCCAGCCTCAGGGAATTTAGAGAAGGTGAGGCAATGTGGAATCTGGGATGTGGAAGGCAGAAGCCACTAGTGTTGGAAGGCGATGGCTTCTGAGCTTTAGGCACAGAGAAATTTAAATAACAGATGTTTAAACAACCTTCCCTGCAAGCTGCCGGTGCAGTGACCCCTCTGCTGTGATGTGTTGCAGCTTAAAAATAGCCCACGATGAACTGCTCTGAGCCCCAATTGACTCAAGCTTACGTAACTCTGCGTGAAAGATAGCCAGCCGCATCAGCCGGAGGGAGGGCAATGGCACAGCCGCCCTGACTACTGCTCACAGCTGGCTGCGCCTTGCCTCTACTGGGAGCAGACCCCCATCCAGAAGCCAGCATAAGTAAGGGGTGAAGGAGTGTTGCCAAAAGCACACGTGACTTCATGGCTACAGTGCAGAGATTTGCAACCAAGCTGCAGAGGGGGTGTTAGGAGAGCCAGGGACCTGAAAAGACCTAGACCCTGTGGAGAGGAATCAACGAGATAAAGAGACCAGAATGCCCACTTGACAGGGTGGCTGGAACTGCCCAGGGTATTCATGTTCCCCTTTGAGAAGGGGCCTTCTTGACAGAACAGGTCGGCAAAACTTATTAATGAGTGACCGACGCCAGTATTGCCATAGAGCCCAGGGATGGAGCTAACTCCTTTGAGACCTCCAGTTCTCCAAGGCACAGCAACATCCCTGGAGGAACTAGTAGCATGGGAGAGGGAGTGCTGGCTTCCAAGCTAATTGAATCCTGTGATATTTGCTATCAGCTACTTCTCTATTGGATGCTAGATCCACAGCTGGCTGCAAGCCTGTGCAAATGGCTAAGCCAACTGGAAGGAAGCAGGGGTGGGGGGGTCGTCTCTTTGACACTGAGAACACTGGTACTCACTGGTCCCTCTGCCAGTACCCATGCTGAAGCCCTTTAATGAGTCAGTAACTTCACTCAGTTCCTACCAACGGAACTCAAAATAGGAATCACCGCAGGCCAGATCCCCTGTGGTCCAGTGGAGCAAGAGTGCAACAAAGCATATTGGGAATCTCAGGCCAGACTTATGGTTCCCCTTCAAAGCAGGTCAGTCCACTCATTGCATGCCTTCCAGGTGCTAGACGACAGTGACACCAGTGGGCAGTCAGGAGGCTGTGAGTCATCAGCTGCTTTCTTAGTCCCGGCTGCCACCATGGCTTCCCCTGGCTTTTGTTGGCATTTGCTTGCCCCTCGGCTCCACTGGTTTGTCCCAGAAGGAGACAAGACATGTTCATTTGTTTGGAACAGAATCTCATGTTGTCCAAGCTAGTCTTGGGCTTATTATGTAGCCGAGGCTACCCTTCAGCTCTTGATCCTCTTGCCTCTGCCTCCCAAGTGCTAGGATTACAGGTGTGCACAATCATGCCTGACTGGAAAGGTTAGTAACTTGCTGTCCACAGCTCTTGGTGGGAAGGTTGGACTTCAGAGTCCTGGAAGAAAACTCTAATCATGCCATCCTAACCTGGTGGGAGGCCCAGGCCTGGCAAGGCCATTAACCTAGTTCTCCTTTACACTAGTCAGTTACTGTACCTGAACAATCTCCCAGCCACACTACCACACACACACATGCATGCGTGCACATACATATGCACACACATGCACTTATGCACATGCATGCACATGCACTTAAACACGCATGCTAGAAGAGAGGCAGTCCAGCCTTGCTCAGTCAAAAAGGCCATTCAGAGCC
>NC_022012.1:80828045-80833474 GCF_000317375.1 Microtus ochrogaster | reverse complement strand
ATCTGGAAACCTAGAACCTCCCTATATGACCCCCTGCCCCTGCAGCTCAGGCACCAATTTGAAATCCTAAAACAGTTTCAATTCCTGACACCCTAGAATCTAGAGCCTATATGGACTTGGAACTATCAGATGGCTGAAAATGGAGCTCAGAGCCTGGGAGCTGTTGACTGTGTTGTGGGGTACAAACCAGTACCCCCAGTACCTGTTTAACTGGAGCTCCTTCCTGGATAATTCTGACCCTGGAGGCCTTTGGTCCAGGAAGTTCATGTTAATGGGCTAACTGCTGAAAGAATTTATGTTAGCCTTCAAATGAGGGTTCTCTGGCTGATGGCATATCAGCAGGACTGGTGCTAGCCTAAAGTATCACCACGTGACAGTCAGACCCCAAATTCCACATTCTAGCTAAATAGGAAACCAGCTACCCCCTTAGCTCTGCCTCTCACTCAGTTCTCTGGGACCCCTTTCTATGCTAAGTTCTCCTTCCGTCCGCAGTCACCTTTCCTTTCTACCCTTTCTAGTGAACAGATGAGCCAGTGGGGAACAAGCCCTTCACATCACCCCAACTCATGGCTTAGAACTCTGGGAAGGAACAACGCAGCTGTCCTGTCTTCAACAATATAAGGCCAAGCAGTCAGTGACCAGGTCTGCAAGGCCACAACTTCCTCTGTGCCGATGCTGAGACACCAGGGATGACACTGGGAGTGGGTGGGCAGTTTCCTTCCACTCCCAGGACCCTTCCCTTTACACCTGCTTCCCAGCAGAAGGGTCCGTTGTCACACTTTACACACATGTCCTTAGGGTCCTTTGGATCCCTAGAACCTCTTTCCAGTCCAAGATACCCGGACAGGTAGCAATATGGGTAGCAAACAGCTGGATGGCTGCTGTGCCAAAGAGACCCCATTTAGGAAAGAGCTCTGGCTCCAAATCCGGGTCCCTCGGTGACAGACCGAGCCTTCCCTTCTTACAGACCTAGGAGACATCCAACCAGAGGAGTGGAGGAGACCATGGCGGGTGGGCTTAGTCAAAGGAGAGATAACATTGAGATCTATATCCTCGGCCCAGGCTCCCCAGCACTCCAGTTCCTAACACCATGAGGTCCCCTCGGTAGGCAGAGCACAGGGGAGAGGTAGAGGTAGGAGTTGGGATTAACTCCTCCTCCAGAGGAACACGCCCCTCCAGCCGCTATGCTGTAGTGTCCTGAGGGTATAAATAGCTAAGGAAGTTGGTCCTTTGAGGTTGGCTCCTTGCAAGTGTAGAGCTGATGCCTCTCTGAGAGAGCCTCCTTCTCAAGGTTACAAATGCAATGCTGGCAAAGATGGGAGGCAGGCAAGTCTGCATACCATGACAGTGAATGTACATGTATGTATATGTATGTGGACTACATAGGGAGCCTAGGAGAACTGCGGAGGGAGGGGCAGCTCAGTAGCTAGTTTGAGCTCTGGAAGAAACCATCTTGGCTGTTGCATGGTTAGACACTCAACGTACCCCCTTGGTTCATCCAGCAGTCCACGGGGCCCTATAATTTGATCTGGGCATGTTCACAGGCCCCTTTAGAGTCACAGGGGCCTTTGCACAAAATATCTCTCTCTCTCTCTCTCTCTCTCTCTCTCTCTCTGACTTATTTATTACATATATAGTGTTCTGCCTGCATGTGTGCCTTGCAGGCAAGAAGAAGGCACCAGATCTCATTACAAGTGGTTTTGAAACACCATGTGGTTGCTGGGACTCAGGACCTCTGGCTGAGCAGCCAGTGCTCTTAACCACTCAGCCATCTCTCCAGCCCTGCCCAAAATCTCTTATCTGAACTCAGCTTCTAATAGACTATCCCCTCCTGAAAGAGCTTTGGCAAAGATAACAGCTCCTGGGAGCCTTCCCTCACCTCTCTAAAGTAAACCATCCATCCCCTCTGTGTGCCTCCTTTCTTTCACAGCATATGCCATAATTTGTGCTTGAATATTCATTTATTTGTTTTAGTGGTTTACACTATAGTATCTGCATGATCACTGCTGAGTCCTCTCTGCTCAGCAGACAGGGTATAAAACAAGCATTCCATAAATACATGCTACAAAAGGATTGCCCTCACCGGCTCATGCTGGAGTGAGGGGCTTAGACGGGCTGTTTCCCACCTCCAGTAGCTTCAGAAAGCTAAAGGCTGGAGGTTCAATGCCCTTTAGTTTGTCATAGCCCAGAGACAGGTTGGGGTTAGCTCAAAACCACTTAGCAGACTCAGTCCGTGACCTTCTGAGGGCTTAGGTCAAGTGGGCAGAGGAGGCTCTGAGAGAGGCCGGGGCCTCGATGTGCCTCTGTGCTGCTGTGCTGAGGACTGTGGCTGCTCTGGAAGCACACTCACGTCATCCAAGATGCTGTGACCTAAGTTCACGTAAGCTGGGGACAGCTGTACGTAGTGGTCCCCAAGCAGAGAGCTCACTACCTGCTCCACTTCCATCACGAGGGCTCTGAAGGTGGGCCGTGCTGCTGGGTCAGCCTCCCAGCATCGCAACATCACCTGGTACCTGTAAAAAGAGAGATGTCAGGTATAGGTGTATTCCTACTGGGGGGTTCTGGGCAGCCCGATTCCCACTGAACAAAACAGAGATGAAGATCCGTGACAGGGCCTAGAGCCCCATCTGAACAGTGCTGGCTCTTCTCATTGCTGAGATGCCTGGCAGAAGTCCAGATACCTCAGCAGAAAAGGGTTGCTGGTGACTATGCCCTGGGGCCTTATCTGTGTGATCTTGAGTGTGTTCTCTAACTTTTCTGTAGGGGCACAGGGTAAAAAGACACTTGCGAAATCTTCAGTACATAGTTAAGAGGCTCATGAAATAGGATCATCACACCTTTCCAGATCAGATATAAAGTGAGGATTAAACCCTGCAGAGAGAGTTGGGCTTGGTGGCACACACCTGTAATTCCAGCAGTGCTGGGAGGTGGAGGGAGAAAGATCAGGCATTCAAGAACAGCTTTAGCTACACAAGGGGTATGAGGCCAGCCTGGGCTACATAGTGAGTTCTAGGTTAGCCCAAGATACAGAGTGATAGCCTGTCTCAAAAACAAACCAACAAATAAATACATACCCGGCACAGTAAAAGATGCCTTTAACCCCAGAATTTGGAAGGTTGAAGCAGAATTAACCTGCATTTAAGGCTAGCCTGAGCTACAGAGACCCAGCCTCAAAAAAACTGCAGCAAAAAAAAAAAAAATCCAGGAAAGTTAAACGGGGACTGAAAGAGAAGCATATGGAACAGCTCCGGTGACAGCTCAGGTCCTGAGGCTGAAGTTCTGTAGATTGGCCTGCTGGATCCTAGAGCCTGCCTTATCACTGTAGGAACGGCATCCTGCCTTATATCATAGTCTCAGTGTTTCAGACTCCCCAAGGGGAATGTTGTTGTGATACCCACTTTACAGATGAGCAAAACAGAGCCTAGCAAGGAAAAGGGACTCCCCCATTAGTGCCCTCTGCAGCGGGCCACTTAGACCTCCCTTTTCAGTGACTTAGAATGTTACCTGTTGACGGCTCTTAGCTTGAGCTTTCTCTAGGCAGAAGGGAAACACATTTTCCAATCTCACATCTGCTCACCTGTGACAGTGACTGACTAATGCCTGGGACAGAGACCTGGCCCATTGATCTCAATTTCAGAAAACTCTGAAGGGCCAGCCCACTCTGACAGGGCTGCACCATGTGCTCCTTCCCTCTCATGATTGCATCCCAGCCACCTCCTCCCTCTGACAAGCCCTGTTTCCGCTGTCTCTCCCAAACCTACCACCTTCATCTGTTCAGGGAGCCTGTCTTAGATCCAGGCAGGCAATAAGGTTAATTTCTCTTACCATAAACCGTGTGCATAAAAAAACCAGATAGCCGAAAAGTCAAGGCCAAGATGGGCGAGCCCTGAGAACTACCAGAGCCTTTCTGGAACACAGCCTGGGACAGGAGTCATCAACGGCTCTATCTGTGACCTGGTTTTGCCTGTTCTAAGCGTGCAGACCTGAGCACAGCCGAGGTATGCCTGCTGATTAGGGAGCCAAACCTATCCCACGGGCACTGATGACACAGCTACCGCCATCCCTTGGGAATGAAAAAAAATCTGAACTACATGCAGTGCAAAAGCCCTGCTGGAGAGATGCGGAGGGACCGGTGTGGGAGCTAACTAAACCTTGCTTTGAGGCTCAATGAGTGGAGGAGATGGAAAACAGCCCCTCTTTCCCTTTGCAGCAGTGGGGTTTGGAAAGAGATCCGGGAAACCAAACCACTGGCCTCAACCCAGACTCTGAGTTGGAATGCTGTTACCATGGCAACTGTGAGGGCCTCTCAGAGTCCTTCCTTGCATGGGGGTGGGACCAGTACACAGATAAGTAAACTAAGTCCCAGAGAGGCTCCCTTTCCTGGTCAACCAAAGGGTCAGACAAAAAGCCAGGCAGGGCTTGGTCTCTTACCCCCTCCCGCTTCTCCGGAGCCCAGCCCTGCCCCTCTATCGCCTTTTACATACTCACAGTGAATTGGGACAATACTCAGGCTGGGGCAGGCGACGGCCCTGAGCCAGGAAGTAAGTGAGGTCGAAAGGGTCGATATGGGGGTACGGTGGAGCGCCCCGTGTAAGCAGTTCCCATAGCAACACACCAAATGACCACTGTTGGAGAAAGGTGAGGAGATTCACTCAACTATCACCCCAAATTTTGGTGGGCAGGTGGGCCCCCCAGGTCTTCTACCTCTCAGGATTCTCTACTGGAAATGAAGGACCACACCTCTGCACAGAGCTCATTCCTTAATACTGTACAAATATCGTTCCTCCGTCTCCCACAACGTGACTTGAGCCCTGGACTGTTCATAAGGAACAGATGAAAGCACAGACTTCTGCCCTGGCAGATACCAGATTCTGGTTCACATCTGTCCAAGACAAAGGAGCTACGGGGTCTGTCTAACCTGGGGAGTGTCTGGACTCAGATTACGCAGAAGCAGGGCAAAATACTCTAGGCATGGAGGTCAAGAGGACCTGGAGCGGAGGGTACCTTACCACGTCAGACTTGGTGGTGAATCTGTAGGTCTGAAGGCTCTCCAGTGCCATCCACTTGACAGGCAGGCGAGCATGGCGGTGCTGTCGAACGCTATAGTATTCCTTGTCTAGGATGTCACGGGCCAGACCAAAGTCAGCCACCTTGACTGTGAATGACTCGTCCAGCCTGAGAAGAGGGTATCACACAGAGAATTGATGCTCAGCTGGGGCTGTAGCTCAGGGGCAGACACTTGCCTAGCACTGGCTCCTGCCAGGTCTGGACCCACAGCTTCCTAGCCCTTCGAAGGACTGAAGAATCACACTGTGGGGCTGGCAAGATGGCTCAGAGGTTAAGAGCACTGGCTGCTCTTCCAAAGGTCCTGAATTCAATTCCCAGCAACTACATGGTGGCTCACAGCCATCTGTAATGAGATCTGGTGC
>NC_022012.1:80822699-80827246 GCF_000317375.1 Microtus ochrogaster | reverse complement strand
AAAATAAAACAAAATAAAATAATCACACTGTCTCTTTACCAGGTAGACAGAAAAATGCCTAGCCCTGCAGAGTGCAGAGCAAAGGGTGGACTGGGTCCTCTCCTAAGGTGGCCTTGAGCAGCTGCATAGCCTCATAGCTGTCCTTTTGTTTCACCCCAGCTACTTGAGCCACTCACATGCAGTTCCTAGCAGCCAGGTCCCTGTGCACAAACTTCTGCTCTGCCAGGTACTCCATGCCGCAAGCTACCTGCAGGCCAAAGCTGATGAGGTCCTTCACTGTGGGGTTCTGTGGCACAGGGAGACTGGTGAGTACAGGCAGAGGTGGGTGCGGCCGACACCTCCCACCCCGGATGGAAGGGCACTGACCCTCTGAGGGGAGCGGATGAAACGAAGCAGGTCTCCGTGGCGCATATAGGGCAGCAGCACCCGGGGGAGGCCCTCTGGGGGTAGCACAATACCGATGAGAGCCAGAACGTTCGGGTGGTGGAGGCCTCGCATGAGCAGCCCTTCCCGCAGGAAAGCTTCTACCTCCTGCACCTCTGTGATGCCTGTAGAGTAGCGCAGGTCAGGCCAAGGGCGAGATGGAGATGGTGGGGGTTCAGCCTGAGACCACCCTTCTGCCCACCCAGCCTAGGCCTCACTTACGACTCAGTGACTTAACGGCACAGTGGATTTGGTTCTGTGCCTCATCTGTATACTCTCCATGGTAGACAACACCAAAGTGGCCTGGGAAGAGTGAGATGGTAAAGAGGGACTTCAGTGCATGTCCCCTTATAACTAGCAACCTCGGAGCCCCAAACTGACCAGGGTGACATTAAAAACAAGCAGCAGCCACACAATGGTGGAACCATTTTCCATCCTCCCTTCAAGCCACTGAAGATTAAATTCTTCAAAGATGACCACACGGAGGATCAGAAGTTAAGTAGTAGCCTCAAGGTCATACAAGTTAGTGAAGTCTACTTGAACTGTCTGTCCCTTGAGCACAGGTCAATCTCAAGACTCCTCCTCTGCCGTGCCCCACCTCCCAATCCATCCCCCACACCTTTGCCAATGACTTGGTCACTGTGGATGACCACGTGTTCATGGGGAATCAGTACATCCTTGACCTCGGCCAGGAGTGTCCTGTCCAGATCCTTGAGCCGCATCGAATCTGTTCGCAGTAGTGGGATATTTGTCCCATCCCTGTTATCCGAAGATTCCTCCCAGCTACGAGGTCTGGAAGCTATATCATCAATGTCAGAGGGTGTTGCTGGGGAGAGGGAGCGAGAGCTAGTGGGGAGGGTCAAGCCCTGGCTTCTAGAGCCTCCCACCATCTCACCAAGGCTACTTACCTCTGTAGTCAGAGCCAGAGTAGAATGTAGATAGGGACATGGCTCCGGGAGACCGATCCAGAGATGACACGTCATCCAAGTTGGAAGCAAGGACTGTGGAAAGACAGCCCCTAGTGGTGAGCCTTTCCAAGCTCCCAGAGACCAAGTCCCACTGAGGAAATGTGGGATACCCCCAAGTTCTGGGGATCGCAGACACTAGTTTGGAGGTACAGGCTGAATCTAGATGGGTGTAGGGGCTTACCTAGCTGCTTTTTCCGTCTCCGGGAGTTGAAGACCAGGGCAATGGCCAGTGCAGCCACGAGCATGATCAAAGCCAGCAGAGCAATTATGAGTGTACTCTGTGAGGCCCTGCCTGGGCCTGACCGAACCACTTGGCCCAGCTTGTGACACTCACCATCTACGCAGACCTGAAAGCAGATGGCAGTTTAAACCCAGACTGCAGACCCTTCAGCTTGTGGTTTCCTGAAAAGACCAGCTGTGTCACCTACCTGCAATGGGACACCATCCTTGCCAAGTTGCAGGGAAGGGGGCAGGGGGCAGACCACCATATTCCCCCGGAACTCGTGTTGGCAGATCTCACCACCCACAGTCATGTTCACACTCACGCAGTCTGCCACAGCGCCAAGCCCAATATACTGCAGAGACAGTCATGAGAATCAGCCAGAGGCTGGACTCTTGTCTCTTAACCACCACTGTCCCTACCCTACCCCTTATACCCACCTCGAATTTAACTGAATGCTCTTCAGGCTTCAGTGGGGCTAGGCCAGCTCTGGGTGGACTGGGTGGGGGCAGGAAGCGAAAACCAGGCAGTATGAAGCCAGCTCCTCCATCCCCCCAGGCGCTCAGATTCCCTGTTGCCCACCCCTGATGGTTTCGGACCACATATTCTGGCAGGCGGCACTGACGCTGCTGTTCCAGAAACTGCCCTGTGCACTGCTGAGACCCACATAAAAGTAGTTAGGCAAATGGCCCACGCCTGACTGCTGCAGTCTCCTTAGCCCAGTGTGAGGTGATGCTGGACATCAGGGGACTGGTCCAGCCTCCCCCCAACCCACCTGCCCCCCCACCTACCTCCTCCCCCCCCCCCCCGCCACCACCTGCTCTACTCACGCTGTTCTGCACTGTACTTTGTCCATCGTGGAATAATAGCTCTAGGCGCCATACAGAAGTCAGATGCTGGCCATGGATCATGACGCGAGAGCCACTGCGAAGGGAGGGTGTTGGGGTTAGAGGACTCAGGGAACCGACTCGTTTCATGGAGGCCAAAGTAGCCAAGGAGGTGGCACTTACCTGTAGCCACAGTTGGGGCTGATGTCCAACACAATGGGGTCCTCCTTGTAGTGAAATGTCCAGGAGCCAGGCACCTCAGCACCTCCGATCTGCAGATGAACAGGGACCCTGGCTGTGCCAGCTCCAGGAGGTGTGACACATAAGATCTGTTCCTCACTGACCCTGCAGGATGGAGGGATTGGGCACAGGGGCACCTTCTTATGATGAGAGGCTTACCTCCTCTAGGGATTAGTAACCCCTCCTACTTCCTCTGTTGGTTGTCTTCCCCACCCACCTACATTCCATGGGTCTGGAGAGAGGATGCTCCCAGTAAGACCTCCAAGAAGGCAGGGACTGAACAAGTTCCTGTACCCTTGGCTGGAGACAGTGGCCTCTGTGGTGGGCTCTCTTGTCTCTGGGTTGGAGGGGACAGCAGATCCTTCTTGAAACTGATCCCTACATTGACCATGTGACTGAGCCCTCTTCTCCACACTGGCAGTATCTAGGTACCCACCTGGTGCAGCTCCCTGGGTGGGAACAGAAGAAAGGGTCTCACAAGGAAGGGGCTGCTTGGTTGTCCCCATCAGAGATAGGTAAGGAGGGACTGCATTGTACCTGAGACTTGAGGTGACCTTAGGCAGCAGCCAGGAGGAACCTGATAGGTTCCTTCAGATATCAGGCCAACTCAGGATGCAGATACAAGTCGGAGCCTCACAGGGGCAGGGACCTGTGGCCTCCTGTGATTTTACCTGATAACACTTACTGTTCCAGCTGGCACTGAGTTCCATTGACCAGTACAGCTCGGCTGGTGCCTATAGACAGGTTCTGGCCTTCGAGTGTGAGATAAGTACCCCCAGCCCGTGGGCCAAAGTCAGGTTTTATTGATGTCAGCAGTGGTTCCTATGAGGATATGGAAATGGAACATTTCATTCCAAGTCCATCCCTCTTGTGCCTCCCACTGACCCAGGGCAAAGACAGAGCAGTGTAGACTCACCATGAAAGAGAAGCCTTCCCTAACAGAGCTGCCGTCCACCCGGAAGTGCTTGCCTGCTGGTGTGTTAGTGATGAGAAGGCTGACATTTGTAGTCCCTGCTGCCTGGGTGACCAGAGGCTCCAGCTCACACTCAAGTTCTTCCACAAACACCTTAGGGTACTCTGGCCTGGAATATCAGAAGGATACCATGAGGTCAGGAACCCCAGAGGGCTGGCTTCATGCCTGCCACGATCATGGGCCTTATCTGCCAAAGCATGGCAGCTACACCTATGGCTTTCTCTGACAGCAGACAGAATTGGGGCGGGGGGACAGGGACTAACCTTGTCTAGTCCATAACTAAACAGACAAGTAGGGCACATGCAGGTTCAAAATGGGACAGATATCTTAGACACAAGAAGTCAATCTAGCTTCTCCCTACCCTTCACAGAACAGGGTCTCACAGATGAGGGGCTGCGTGGTCACTCTCATCAGGGATAGGGAAGGCGGGGACCAGGTTATACCTATAGCTTGGAGAGTGTTTCGGCAGCGGCAGCAGCCGGCAGGGACTTTGGCCCACGGTGATCTGGTGTGTCCCCTCGGGTACCTCATTAGGACGCAGGTAGAAGTTGGAGCCACATAAGGTGAGCCTTGTACTGCCCCTTAGGGGTCCACTGTGAGGGTAGAACTGAAGTGGAGAGAACGACCCAAGTTTTTGTGCGGGGTGGGATTCTCTCAGCAATTCCCCCAGAGCTCTGGCCATACCCCTTGCCTATCTCACACTCCGGCTCCAGTCATTCCGGGTCACACGTTAGTCCTCATTCAGACTTCTCCCTGCCTCCCAAGTCTCCCTCTGTGCCATCCCCTCTGACAAGAATGCCCTCCTGGCCGGGCGGTGGTGGCGCACGCCTTTAATCCCAGCACTCGGGAGGCAGAGGCAGGCGGATCTCTGTGAGTTCGAGACCAGCCTGGTCTAC
>NC_022012.1:80820276-80822599 GCF_000317375.1 Microtus ochrogaster | reverse complement strand
GAGTTTGAGGCCAGCCTGGTCGCAAGAGCTAGTTCCAAGACAGGTTCCAAAGCAACAGAGAAACCCTGTCTCGAAAAAAAAAAAAAAAAAAAGAATGCCCTCCTGTGGGCATTTCAGAGCACGGAAGATCATGATCAGGACTTTTTGACACCTCCCCACTGCCCTGCTTGTCGCTCTATCACCTGAGCCCTGGGGTATGCTGTACCTCTGTGATTTCAGGTGGACAGCGATCCTGTTGCCAGGAGGCAGGACACTCCTTCTGCCGGCCACACCTGTCCCCACACCAGCCACATCCCATGAAACGCTGTGCTTTCAGGCAACGCCAACAGGTGAGGAAATGACGGCAGCCAGGGCCCCGGATAGGAACCTTGAAGACCTTGGGGTGACAAACAGGTGGCTCAGCAATTGCTAAGAGTGGGAACTGGGCCCCATCAACCCTGCTGGTCCCTTCTAGATTAGAGAGGTAAGGTCTGCATATCAATGCCTATCTGGATTTGACGGAGAGGCTATGATACCACCACCTGAAACCCAAGTCCCAACCCCGCACACCTCACCTGGTCCCCAGAGGCAAAGAGTAGGTCATTCCCAAGGCGACTGACGTCCCGCTGAATAGGCTGCCCACTGCTGCCCAGGGAGAAGTTGGACACGTACAACAAGTAGCTGAACGATCTGGCTATCTCCACCTGTCATAGGTCTGCTATGAGAAGGCTAGCAAGGGCAGGGGACAGGGATGCAGGGACAGACAATGGTGGCGTGGAGGACCTACCTGTAGGATACGCCCATCTGCAGTGCCCATGTGGGCCACTGTAACATTGCCAAGGCCTGTCACATGCAGTGCGGTGACCTTCAGTGATCCTAACATTCCATTGAATAGGTCCACGCGGGAGAAGCCTTCGCTGACCAGCAGAGGGAAGTAGTGGCAGCGGAAGCTGGGGCTGGAGGCCTCTACACCAGGCTGGGGAAATCCAGGCAAGAGAGTCAGGGCTCAGGACTGTGCACTGACTCTTTGCGGCTTTTGTCAGTGATTAGCTCTAAACTGCTATCCCTCACCTTGCCTGACTAGAGAAGGCCTAGAGCCTACCCCTCACCTACTACCACCATGCTCATAGGTGCTTGGGATAGCAAGGGCAGGGAAGAAGGGAGGCCCAGCCTAGAAAGCCAGATCCCCTGTTGAAGGGACTCTCACCAGCTTGAGAGGAGTGAGGACAGCTCTGGCCGGCCTTTCCCTTTGCTCCCATTTCCTCTGCCTTGTTAAAAACCAGTAGATTACATTCCTGAAGCTAGTCACCAAGGTCTACTTCCTTATTTGGTCAGCCACTTCCTCCTTCTGAAGTTGACTACCAAGGTTCAGCTATCAAACTATTGAAGTTCAGCAACCAGAAGCCCCATTTGGCTCACCTAATTAACATGCCCAATTAAAATTAAGCACCTCATCCTAACACAGGGTCTTCCCCTTTCCCTTTATAAACCGCCATTTGCCTATGTGCCAGTCTGTCTCCTCTACCCAGTGACACTCCTTTGTTCCTCTGAGTCGAATACCTCTGCCCCTTTTCCCTTGTCCCTCATCCCCCATCCCCTTTACTACCAAATCCTAGTCCATTCTAACACAGACCTCCCCTTTTTCTCTTCTTAAAAATCACCCCTGAAGCCAGGCGGTGGTGGCACACGCCTTTAATCCCAGCACTCCGGAAGCAGAGGCAGACGGATCTCTGTGAGTTCGAGACCAGCCTGGTCTACAAGAGCTAGTTCCAGGACAGGCTCCAAAACCGCAGAGAAACCCTGTCTCGAAAAACAAAAAAAAAAAACAAAAAAAAAAAAAATCACCCCTGCAAGGTCATTTGCTGTTGTTTGTCTGCCAGAGTCAGAAAGCAGGCACTTTAACTTTTCTTCCCTGCTTACTAAAGGATCTTTCTGTGAAAACAGTTGTTTAGGTGTGGTTTGTGCCGGATCCAGGGTCTGGGAGGCAGCCCCCACTGTGTGGAGGTTCCCTTCACCTTCTCCCTGCCTTACCCTGCTAGGTCCAGTCTGATGATGAATTATGGAGTCTGTAGACCCCGCTGGTCCTCCCGTCCATTCATTTATCCAAGGCCTTACAGCCCCTCAGGATCTAAGTCAGAAGCCCTCACCCTTAACCAGAGGACTCTCACGCCCCCTGCTGGCTCTTCTCTGCCTGTGTGAGCACTTCTTAGCAAATGTCCCTTCTGGGCTTCATGAGACTGAATTCTGAGGTTGGCTTCCCAAGACTGGCTATATGGCTCCTTTCCCTGAGATTCTACAGATCTTTCAGTTTCCTAAACCTCCCTCAGGTATAAAAATAAAAAAA
>NC_022012.1:80815778-80819935 GCF_000317375.1 Microtus ochrogaster | reverse complement strand
AGGAACAGGAAGGGCCAGAAGAAAGAGAGCCCTAGGTGTTCAGAACCTCCTCAGTTCACACAGAGTTAACCTATCCCTGGACCTCAGTGACAAGCCGGACCAGGGAGTGGGGAGGGGGAGGGACAAGAGCAGCAGTGTTGAGTCTAGACACCCCACCCAATCTGGGTCTCTATCCTGTTTGGGTGGGGACTGAGACTTTGTCAGCACTCGAGAAGGAAGAGGAGGGGCGTGACCCTAGCCAGAAACTTGCCAGGTGTTTTCATTGTGACTCAGGGACAGGTGGGGCTCAGGCACTAAGAGGCCCTAACTCAGGTAAGAACATAGTCCTGTTTGCTCGCCTCTAGGCCACAGGGGTCTTAGATTCGGGTCCTAGGATTGACGAAGGTCTCTAGCCCTGAAAACTTGCCTTAAGTGTCCCATTCCCCATAGCTATTCCACACCCTACCTGAATCCACATAGGCATGAGTCTTTAGGTCAACCAGTACACAGTGTACACAGTGGCTGCTACTCCAGTGATGATGTACTTAAGTCATCAAACACTGATTTACATATCTTCAGAGATCTGGCAGACCTCCAGACATGGAGCTGTAGGTAGGGCCCAAGACTAGTTCTCCTGGTGCCTGGCACCTCTAGCTAAATTGGGAGAGGTTTTGATTTCCCATCTAGATTTGGACAAAAGGTTCTTACTCCCAGGGTTTCTCAACCTAAATATACTCATCTGAGGAAGAAGAGCTAAAGACCCCCCCCCTCGAAGGCTAGGAATGTTGCTCAGCAGCAGAACACTTGCCTAAGAAGTCCAAGGCTCTAGAGATGTTCAATCTCTAGTACTGGAGAAGAAAAAAAGAAAAGAAATTTGCACCAGCATTTGAGAGGTGAAGGCTGGAAAATCTTGAATTCAAGGTCAACCTGAGCTGCACGGTTGATTCAAGGTCAGTTTTGGCTACACACTAAATTCTCTCTCAAAAAACCAAAAACAAACAAAAGACTGAAGGTACAACCTGTGGTAGAGGATTAGCATACTTGAGGCCCTGGATTTGGTACTTCAAGTTCTAAAAGAAAAATGAATTCCCCCTCCAACACTGCGTGTAAATTCTATACCTCCAGGGCATTAACAGAAGCTGGAAATCAATCAGACAAGAGTATCATAGTCACTGACAGGCCTGGTGTGGCATAAGCCCATAACCCTTGCTACTCCAGTGGCTGAAGCAGGAGGATTACAAGTTCAACAATTGATTGTGTTTAGAGAGTGAGTTCAAGGCCAGCCTGAGCAACTTTCGTGAGACTTTGTTTCAAAATTAAAAGTATAAAAGGAGAGGAGGGTGCTGGAGAGCCAGCTCAGTGGTAGAGCATTTGACTAGCAGTTCCTGGTGTGTCTAAAGGGGTGGGGGGGGAAAACAAACAAAAAATGTCACAGCAAAGTCAGGACACTGTGTGACTGTGGCACCCAATGCTCCATTCAACCCTTTTTCTTGTCCTAATCTCTCAATAGTCTTAGGTGAGACTACTTGAATGGCTTCGAGGAGTTAGTTTTCATTTTGTCCTCAAGCAAGCATTTTTGTTTTTATTTGATTTTACTTTTGAGTCTCAAACCCTGACTAGGCCCCAAGTTAAGGCCCTAGGTCCTCGAGGTAGCATTTTAAAAACATCCTGCTTCCTGTTTGTTTCCTCTCTTCTTCCTCCCTGATGTGATAGGTGGACTGAGAGACCCTCCTGCCTGGGGCAGGGCCTTGGCTACAGAGACAGAAAGTCCAGGCTGGACCCATTCCAACCAGCCCTTCCTACGCCTTTACTCATCCTCAATTGCTTAGTTTGCTTGCACAAGAACGGGGTGAGGTTTCCAGGAACCTTCTAGAGCTGAGCTGCAACTGCCTTTCCACTATGTCCCAAACTTTCCTGTAATGATCCTGTGGAGAATGGGTTAGTAAGTCATAAAACATGCAGGCTCCCCAAGAAGCTCCCAGACTGCCAAGGTTCCTTGGAACCTGTTGGGGTTCTCTGGCAACCCTGCCCTGCCATCTTTGGAAGGCAGAGCAACGCAGTGCCTTCATAGGAAAGTGAAACTATATTGGCAAGCAGCGGCGAATCTTTGACAATGAGCAGCTGCCCATGGAGTTTTTGCCTTTGTGCATACTTTTCTCTGGGTGCCTGAGGGTGTGGGTGGTGGGCAGGTTGGAGGAGATGCCTATCATTTGACCGGGAAGTTGAAAGTTGTGCTGGCAGAGGCACTATGACATAAGCCCCTCTTCACATAACCAGGGAAAGTACCTTAAAAATTCAGATAGCAGGAAGGGTGGCAGAGCCTCATGCTGGGATGCGCTTCCAGTATGGCCTCTGTTTGTCTGCTTTCTCCCACTACCTCCAGTACTTAGGAACTGAGAAGGAGCGAATGCTTCACTCTGCCTGCCTTCTCTCTTTCAGTGACAGCAAGGAAATGCCTGTCTTCAGCCCCACCGAGTACTCACAGGTCAGGGGCCCGCTCTTTCTGCTCACCGGATTAGGACAAAGACTGGGTGGCTGGAAGAATTCGAGGCCTCTAGAGGGACGAGGAGAAAGTGAAGAGTCACAACAGCGTTCTACGCCCTGTTCAATCAGGGCGTCCAGCTGGTGAATGGGGTAGGCGCATACAACAGAACTGGGACCGGAGCCAGAGCTACCATCCCTGACAGCTGCAAAGACCCCAAATAGCACTTCCTGGCCCTCTGAGGTGCTCAGATCCACAGCTAGAATGGCATCCACGGGAGCAGTGTGGGCTGCCCGAAGCACTGGGTAGGACTGTGTGCTCTTTGGAGCTCCCCGCCGCCGGCGTTTAGGTGCAAACTGACAATCCAAGACCAGCTCCCGGTAGTCACCCATCTCTGGCTCTACAGCATTAAGTCGGGCAAGACGAGTCTGCAGGGCACCGGGAGGGCTTGTGACACCGGAAGGTTGCACGGTCAGAAAGTAGACAAAGTCTCCTGAGCGGAAGCTGTATACATATTCAATGAGGTAGGAGGCCAGATATTTGGGCAGCACAGATAGCGAAGGAAATCCAGGTTGAAATCCAGAAGCATCTGCCTTGAGGCGACGGATGGACACTGAGTGCGGGCTAAAGCTGGCAGCCAACTCTGGGTCCAGTGAAGATGCCACATAGAAGTAGGAGGCCTGGCCCTGCCCAACCACAGTCACACGAGTGCCCCGGGGGCTAGCCACACAGTCCGGGCAGGACTCAGGCCGGTTATTGTTTGCTGAGAAGAGGCAGGCTGGTGCTGCTAAGTGCAGGGATTTCTCCCGAGGCTCAAACTCGTGGAGGAAGCACCGGCCCTGGAGGGTTGAGCCACAGCTGACCAGGGCTGGCAAACCCGGGTCTATCACCAGCACCAGTGTGTCTGTGTCGTTTGGTGGTCCGTGAGGGCCTGGACCACAGCTCGCACATGTCTGGCAGCCAGGATCTCCAATAGGGCCGGTGGTTAGGCTCTCTATATACTGCAGGTCAGGCCCAAGCACATGCAGACGATTGCGTGTGGCCACAAACAGCGCACTCCCATCTTCACTGTCCTCGTAGGCTGCCATGGCCTGTACCTGGCCACCGGCGTGGAAGCTGGGGACCACATACTTAACATCAAAGTCCCGGGAGGCTGAGAAGGGTATTCGTGGGCACTGCCAGTCCAGGTTGGTGGACGCCGCCGGCAACCACAAAAGAAGCATTAGCAGTAGAGAGGATTGTAGCAGTTGCAGAAGCAGCCCCATTGAGACTAGGCTGGAACCTCTCATGAACCTCAGAAGTCCCAGGACTTGACTGGACCAGACTCAGGTCCGACCTGAGACCAGCATTATTCAGTAGCAGTACTGAAAGTTCCTGGGCAGCTGACCCCCTGCGCTGGTTCCTGGCAAACCCAACCTTTCCCCCTGCCCTGTGGTCTGAGGATCTGGCTGTGGACCCACGGGCAGGGCAATGGCACGACTACCTCACCTGCGGGCTCCAGTTGCTTCTTGTAGCTGCCGCTGCCACAGATACTCAGATCAAAGTCGAAAGACGCTGGGCCCCGTGGGTGCGGCCGCTCTGGGGGCGGGGCTATGGGCGGAGCCCTGTTGAAGGCTCTTTCCAGCCCTGTCTGACTCTTTCCAGCCCTGAGAAGTCTGTCTCCTGTATCCTCTCTTGGATGTGTATTTCTCAGTGC
>NC_022012.1:80814628-80815638 GCF_000317375.1 Microtus ochrogaster | reverse complement strand
CTCTCCCTCTCCCTCTCCCTCTCCCTTTCCCTCTCCCTCTCCTCTCTCTCTCCCTCTCCCTCTCCTCTCTCTCTCTGAATGGAGTGGGCTGGGAAGGAGGATTCCTGAACCATCCTATTCCCCCACAACCCACCAGGTTAAGATGAGAATGGTGCAGGGCAATATGGCTCTTCTCTCTGCAAGGCCCTCATTCACAGGTGCACCCTCAGGCACCAGTTCTCACCACGGAGGAAGACACAGGACAGAGTGATGGGAGAGGATTCAGAAAGGAATACCACGGGACGCACCTTCTGTGGGCAGGTCCCATAATTCCATGGTGTGCCCTCTCCTGTCTGCCCAGAGTCATAAGGGTTAATGGAGTCTGGCCTGGCTGGCTGGATAATAGCCAGAGGTAACTTATGCGAAGATCTAGCGCTGCTGTAGCTCTGATCCTGTCACTGTGGCCTCAGTGTGTGGAAGTGTAGAGGTGAGGGAAGGGTGAGAGTAGTAAATGGCTCTCTTCCAGTCCCTGACTGCCGGGCACCTCTGCTCTGAGTCTTGTTTTGTGGACTCCGTCTCTGAAACAGAAGTGTAGTTCTCGTTGGTCCTTCTTCCAGAAGCCGTGAGTGAGTGAAGTCCTTTCTTCTTTGCCATCTCCCTCACCTGGACCTCAGCAGCTATCCCTTGGCAAGCAGTCTTTTCTCAATACCCGGGATTATGGGGCAGGGAGAGGCATTCTTAGCCTGCCGGTGAGCCTGGGCTCCAGAGGGCTCTTCACAGGGTGGCTATAGGCAGTTGTGAGTCCCAGGGTAGCAGAGATAAGGGGGCTGGGGAGGGAGGAGCTTAGCAGGATTCAGTGTGGCCTGGGACCCCACCCAGTACAATCCCCCTGCCGGCATTTGCTTTCTAACTGACCTTAGTGAATATTTCTTCTCCCCTTCATCCTTTCAGAGTTGGGATGGTATTACCCTAGGATGCCTTTCTAGATATACTTTTATATTTATTTATTTATTTATTTATTTATTTATTTG
>NC_022012.1:80807513-80812513 GCF_000317375.1 Microtus ochrogaster | reverse complement strand
TCATGGCCCTATTTCCAGAGACTGCTTGAAGGTGGTTCTGACAGCCTGAGGATATTATCAGGCTATTCTCTTTAGTCAGCCTTTTGCTCCTCTGAGCAGTGAGATGGTTGGGTTGTAGCAGGACCAGGGGAGCTCCCCTCCCATCAGGAGCAAGTTGGAGGCCTCTTGTACTGCGCCCTGGGTTGTCCCAGGGTCTTACGGTAGAGTGAGTGGAGCCAGTCCTCTACTGCTGAGCCTAAGTGTGGAAAGTGTCCACAGGATCTCGTGTAGGACAGGCTGAGGAAGAGGGTGACTGAGGATAGCTCAGCATATCAAGTGACCTAAGACAGATTCCTTCCAAAGGCCCTACAGATCAAGTGGGCTTCCTCTGGCTCATTCTTGGGGAGCTGTTCTGATGAAGTGGCTGGAGGAGATACAGGAACTAAGACCGCCCTTTATGGGTAGATCTAAACATTCTCCTCAGAGGCCTGTGGCTACAGAGGATCGGGTTGCCTTGCCAAGGGCTCCTACCACGAATCTGGCCCGGGTCATCTGCCCTTGTCTTTCTCGGTTCAGCCTGTGCTTAACTACAGCAGCCATGAACCAGAGTGCTGATGGCGGAACTGTCCTTGGAAGCATGGTCCGACCGAGGGCAGGCTGGCACTAGAGAAGACTGAGTGTGGGCAAAGATGGGAGCGGACAAGGGGAAGACAGTAGGGTACGTGTGAGCCCCTTACCTATGACAGGATTTCATGGAACCAGAACAGCCCCAACTGGAATCTGACTCCATATGAGGGGCCTAATGCTGGCAAAATCTGGGAGGAGAGGGGCTCAAATGAACATGTGCCCCCATATAAGGAACGTGTTGGGCCAGGAAGAAGGATTTTGTATCTATGTGAGAATGGATAGGTAAAGGAACCAGTGCCAGAGCTGGGTGTGGCGGCACACACCTTTATTCCCAGCACTCAGGAGTTTGAGGACAGCTTGGCCCACATAGTGAGCTCCTGACAGTTAAGGCTACATAGAGAGTATTGCGTAGAGTCTCAGAACCAAGCAAGCAAGCAAGCAAAGAACCAGTGGCAAAGCGCAACAAGTGTCTTTCTCAAAGCACTTTAATGCACGCACCAACCCACAGTCCCTGCCTGCTGGCTGGGCAGGAGAAGCCAGCCTCACCGGGAGGCTCTCACGGCTTCCCACGCCCAGTGTGCCTTCCCACTTCCATCAATAGGTGAGGGGTGTGAGGATGAAGAGCCGGTCTTCCTCTTTACGGATCCAGCGCATCAGCTTATGGATGGCACTGACAGCTGATGCCTTGGTTCCCAGTGGACTGTAGCACATGTAGAGCTCAAAGGCACCTGTCACCTAGAGGAGGGGGCAAAGGGTCATCACCTAGAAAAGGCACGCTTCTTGTGGCATCTACCCAGTATCTGTTCATCTAGGGCCACCTTACCCAGGCTAGGAGGTTCTCATTGGGGCCTGTATAGTAGATGGTCTTGAGTGGGCGAGAGGCATTGTGAGCGCGGCTGTGCAGGTACTGGTAGAGGCCCAGCAGCCGCTCCTGCTCCTCTTCACTGGTGTATGGGGCCTCGATCTCAGGACTGCAGATGGAGAAGTCGGTTCACAAAGGAACGCCTTTCACTGTCTTCTCAGGAGAACTAGGGAGGTTTTACTGCCTGTTCTCCCCAGATGCTCCCCATGACAGGATATAATCTTCTGATTACAGAAGACCACCCAGGACAGACTGGACCCTGCCTCCCCTGCCAGGTTCATAGTAACCCTTTGGTACCCTTCCTTGGAGAGGCTGTTTCTGAGTTTAGGTACCTAAAGGAATACAAAACCTAGAGCAGAGGAGGTTTCCTGGAAAACCTTCTGAGCCAAAAGTGGGGGTTGGGGGAGGCCATATCTGCCCAGCTCCTTTAGTGGAGGAGTGTGTGGGAAAAGGGTTCTGCATCCTGGCCTAGACCAAAATGACCCCAAAGGCAGAGTTACTTCAGGGCAAAGGACGGAGAAAACCTCTATTTCAGCTTCTTTCCCAAGTTGTTCCAGGTCTCACATATGTAGAGAGGTGTATGCCCACCGAGTGATGCCCGAGGCAAACAGCCCCAGCATACCGGTACACTCTCAAAGGAGTGGTCCCTTTCAGGGCTGCATCTTAGGTCTCAGGACCAACCAGCCTCCCCCCATCTCTGCATCCTTGTTTCCCTGAAGCAGTGCCTCCTCTCACCTGGTGAAGAGTCCTGAGCTCTTTGACTTATAGAGGAAGTGACGAAGGTCAGGGATGCCCACTTGGGCAACGCTGTAGTAAGGTGTGCGCAGCGCCTCCCGCAGGGCCAAGTGGGCTCCCCGCTTTCGAAGGCGTTCCTGGAAGCGGCGGCGGCAGTCAGAGACTGCAAAGAAGTCTTCACGGTCAGTGGAGACCAGCAGCAGGCAGAGGTCGGTATCAGGTTCTAGGTAAGAGATGTGCGCGTGGAAGAAGCCGGCCGCATTGAACTTTGGCAGGCACACGGGGGTCCATGCCTCGCCCTCACGGAAGGATGAGGAGGAACTAATGAGGTTGAAAAGCAGGTGTAGGTCGATGGGATGCAGGAATTGGTCCTTGCGGCGCACCAGCGCCACCAGCTGGTTGCGGGCCAGCAGAATAGAAAAGACTAGGCTGCGAGCACGAGCCTGCTGCAGGCTGGCACTCACCGTGTCCCGCACTGCCGCTGCCAAGGGCAGGCAACGCGCAGCGCCCATCAGGAAACTAGGGTCTCGAGCCATTAGCTGCAGCAGGTTATCGGTGATTCGCTCCGAGCCTGAGAGCAGGCGCCGCAGGTCGTAGTTCTGCTTCTGCTGGAAGATGTGGCTCAGCTGCGCGCCAGTTAGAAGGCTCAGGATCTGGTAGTAGATGTACAGTAGCTCCTGGGCCAGCTCCTGGGCCGACTGCCGCGTGCGGGCCACCGCCACCAGCACCAGAGGGCTCCGGCGTACGAATACTACCTTGTAGCCATCTGAGGGTGTGGGCAGGGGGTCAGCTTCAGCCCTCCTCCCAGAAGCCCTCCCGGACAGGCTTTCCCCAGTGGGCTTCACTTTCCAGGGTTTCCTTGCTGGGAGCTCTGAATTCAGTAGGGGTTTATTGATTGTGGGTAGTCAGTCACCTCTCTTCCCTGACACCTGCTTCCAAACCTGACCCTCAGACACACAAGCTCTTCAGGAAAACATATTCTTTGTTTGCTTTTTGAGACAGCGTCTCAAGTAGCCTACCTAGGTTGACCAGTCCGAGACTGGCTAATGCGGCAGAGGTTGATCCTTCTGCCTCCACTTTCCAAGTGCTGGAATTTATAGGCAGATCTATATCACCAGGCCCAGCTTAGGGAAACACATTTTATGCTAAATGCTAACTCAATTGGCAAAGCATCTAAGCTAGATCTTTTTTTAAAAATTTATTCATAATTTTTGTCACTGCCCCAAAGAACTTCCTTTAGTTCTCACCACAGCCCTGCCACCTCAGGAGGCTGATACTGTTATCCTACTTCAGTAAGAGCCCGAGGCTCAGAGAGATGGAAGGACTTTACTCTCAGGCAAATAGCACAACCCAGCTTTCTAGGTGTGTGTGTGTGTGTGTGTGTGTGTGTGTGTGTGTGTGTGTGCGCGCGCGCTTGCGTGTGTAAAACCTGGTATGAATAAACCCTGCCACTGGAGCCTTCCCCACAACCCTCTTCAGGTGGCTCACCTGCATGGATGGAGCGAATGGCATTCTTGTCTGCCTCCAAGAAGGACACCAGAGCAACCATGACACCCATGGTGCTGGAAAGTGCTTCCTCAGACCCATAGCGAGAATACACAGGCTTCCCTGCCTCACTCAGTACAAACACATGCTTCTGGTGGAGGCGCCATGCCTCCGTAGCGTCCTCCTCATCCCCTTCAGTTGTGCCCTCTTGAGAAGGCTCTGTGGCTGGTCGTCCAGCTGCTCCCTGGGGCTCCTGCCAGTCTTCTGAGCTTCCTGGTAGCATTTCCTCCTGCAGGTCACGGGCCACCCCTGTCAGTTGGGTACTCAGCTCACTGAAGTCCTGGCTGATCTGGCGCATGTCTGTAGGCAGTGGCGGGGGACTTCCAGCATACTCTTTGGGGCTGTCCCCAGAAGCTTCCCTGTCTTCTGACTCTGTCAGGTCTTCATAGGAACGTGCATGGACAAACATGGCACCCTCCTGCCCCGCACCTGCAGATCAAAAGCACTGGTACTTAGAGGGGTAACTGCTGGCAGATATGCAGCACTCACCGAGGAGATGTCTAGAGGGTTGCTGCCTGTCTTGATGGGCCCAAGCTACTGTCCGCCCTACCACTGTCTCCCATGCATTATGCTCATCTACAGCCTAAAGGGCCTTGGTCTCCAGGCAGCATAGAAATTGATATCTACCTTTCCCTCACTAACACTGAACAGCTCACCGCCTTGCCCATTCCAAACACACTGGCCTTTATCCATCTGCGCTTTGGACCCCCTACACACACACACACACACACACACACACACACACACACACACACACACGCAAGAGCTCTGCACCTGCTATGAACCTGGACTGCATCCCCGTCTCCCCATGTGGGTGAGTACCTGTCACAATTCCACTCTCAGGTAAGATGTAGTTTGATTTCCTTTGAAACACTATCCAGTGTTTCACTACAGTGCTATCCCTTAAGAATACAAATTTAGTTATTAACCCTCTCTATCCATGAGGGAGGGCTACCATAGCCCCTGACCACTAGCCTGTGGCTTCTCCAGGACAGGATCCACATTGGGCTTCTCTTACATATTTTTGGGGTGCTGGAATCTAAGGACTGAGGCATACTAGGCAAGTACTTGACTAATGAGGTAAAGCCCTAACCCCTACTTAGTTTTCTTCTTTTGGAGATATGGTCTTACTACATAGCCCCGGCTAGCCTGGTATTCATTATGTAGCCCCAGGCTGGCTGGCCATGATCTCACACTAATCCTGCCTCCACCCACAGCTGCTGGGATTACAGGTGGACACCACCATGTCGAG
>NC_022012.1:80795147-80807328 GCF_000317375.1 Microtus ochrogaster | reverse complement strand
GTGTATGCCTGCAGGCCAGAAGAGGGCACCAGACCCCATTACAGATGGTTGTGAGCCACCATGTGGTTGCTGGGAATTGAACTTAGGACCTTTGGAAGAGCAGGCAATGCTCTTAACCTCTTAACCTCTGAGCCCACTCCAGTTTGAATTTTTATTAAAAGACATTTTAGCCTGGCAATGGTGGCACGCACCTTTAATCCCAGTACTCAGGCAGAGGCAGGCGGATCTCTGTGTTTGAGGCTAGCCTGGTCTACAGAAAAGAAAAAGAAAACGATGTTTTAAATAGAGACCTTTTCCTTATTTTTCTCATAAGAGACAGGTCCTCACAGTTGTCTAGTGCAAATGGCAAGAAAGGTAAGATGGAAACAGCCCTGCTCTCTGCAGGATTCCCAGCATGCAGCAAACACCCAGTGGATGAGCAAACACACGGTGAGTTCACAAGAGTGCTGTGAGCCCTACCTCCCCCTGGAGGCGTGGCTGTGGACTGCGTGCTCTATCCATACCTGGCTCGGTTCCCTGGGTCAGTCCTGGCGTGGGGCTCTCGGCTCTCTCCACACTTTGGCCATCAGAAGGAGCCAATGTGCCATCAGGGCATTCACTGCTTCTTTTCCTCTGCATGTCAGCAGCCATCTTTGGGGCTGTCCTATGAGGTAAAAACAAACAAACAAACAATGCATCACGGAGGGAAAGAAGTGAAGTGCTGGTAGCCACTGGTGTAATCAATAGTGCTAAGTTTCTTACCAGGACCTCCTAAGTCAAATCCCTGGGAAATGACTTCTGGGTTTTCTCTCACAAAAAAATTAAGTTTTAGCCAGGTGGTAGTGGCTCACGCCTTTAATCCTAGCACTTGGGAGGTAGAGGCAGGTGGGTCTCTGTGAGTTCAAGGCCAGCCTCGGCTACAAAGTGAGTTCCAGGGCAGGGCAGCCAGGTCTGTCTTGAAAAACTAATAAATAAAAAAAAAAATGAAGTTTTAAGGTTTTTTTCTAGATGTGAAAATGAATGTACCTCTAATCCCAGGACTCAGGAGGCAGAGTCCGGAGAATTGCCCAGAGAATTGCTGGCTGCAGCAACATAGTAAATCCTTGTTTTAAAAACTAAAACCTGTTTCTCTCCCTCTCCATCCCATCTTCTCTCTCCTTTTCTGGAAATTGAACCCAGGGCCTTGTACATAGTGGGTAGACACTTTACCACTGAACTGTACTCAGCCATCATGTTCCTCTTCTGATTACAAAAGACACATTCATCACAGAAAGCATGGAAACACAGGAAAGTGTGGGGAAACCTCACTCATTCTCCCCACCGTTCAATCTTAGACACGCTGACACTGTTAGCTGCTATAATTATTTGCTCTTTTACTTTTTGTTTGTTTTTAAGGGTTTCACTGTGCAGCCTTGGCTGTCCTGGAACTCACTCTGTAGATCAGGCTGGCCTCGAACTCACAGAGATCCACGTGTCTTTGCTTCCTGGGTGCTGGGATTAAAGGCATGCACCACAACATCAGTTTAAAAACATTCATTTTAACCTACATTTTTTTTAATTTTTAATTTTTTTTTTTTTTTTTGTTTTTTCGAGACAGGGTTTCTCTGTGGCTTTGGAGCCTGTCCTGGAACTAGCTCTGTAGACCAGGCTGGTCTCGAACTCACAGAGATCCGCCTGCCTCTGCCTCCCGAGTGCTGGGATTAAAGGTGTGCGCCACCATCGCCCGGCTTTAACCTACATTTAAAATTACTTATTTAGAGTCAGGTGTGGTGGTGCACACCCTTAATCCCAACACTCAGGAGCCAAAGGTAGGTGGATCTCTGTGAATTTGAGGTCAGCCTGGTCTACAGAGTGAATTCCAGAACAGCCAGAGCAGTTACACAGAGAAACTCTGTCTCAGAAAACTAAAAACAACAAACAAAAAAAATTATTTAGAAGCTAGAGAGATGGTTCAGTAGTTAAGAACACTCGTTTTTGCAGAGGATCTGGGTTCCATTCCCAGCACAAATAAGATACACAAAGGAAGAGGACCAGAAGGAAGTAACACTGTCGGGACAACCACCAGTATTTGTACAATAGCAGTTCCAGTACTTGGAAGGTTGAAGCAGAAGGATTGTTCAAAGTTTTGGTTCAGCCTGAAATACATAGTGAAACCCTGTCTCAAAAAAGTTAAAGTACAGTTAGAATGCTACAAAGTGTATGTGGGTTAATTTATCTAATTCAGAGTAGATTAACTTATATGAGCTAAGAACTGAGGCTGAGAGTTTGTCTGGTGTTACTACAGGAGGGGAGAACTTGATATAGAAATTAAAACACTTCTATAATGCTGCTTTCACTCCACGTTCTACCACAAATTTCCCCATGAAAAACTGAATTTACCATGGACGGGCTGCATGCCTTTGATTGAAGCACCAGGACTGCAAAGGCAGGTAGATCTCTATGAGTTTGAGGTCAGCTTGAACTACAGAGACAAGATCCAGGCCAGCCAGAGTTACAAAAAGAGACACTGTCTTAAAAAAAAAAAAGGGTTGGATGTGGTATTGCACATCTTTATCCCAGCACCTGGAGGCAGAGGCAGGAGGATCTCTCTGGCCAGTCTGGTCTATGATGTAGTGAGTTCCAGGATTTCCAGAGCTACATAGAGGGTCCCTGTCTGAAAAAAAAATTTGAATTGATCAACAGGATTTTTTTGTTTGTATTTTTTTTTGTTGTTGTTGTTTTTGTTTTTTGAGGCAGGGTTTCTCTGTGTAGCCCTGGCTGTTCTGGAACTCACTTTGTAGATTTGGGGTTGCAGGTTATTTGTGAGGCTTGTTATATGTATGCTGAATTTCAACTCCATTCCTCACAGTTTTGAGAAAACACTCAATCACTGAGCTATCCCTCCAGCTCCTGTCTGGAAATAATTCTGAGTAGCTTCCTTCCAAGCCATGACCCATTCTACCAGCATCAGAACACGGCCTTAGACATGCTGTGGCATGGGAATCCGTAGCCAGGAGATTATGTATAAGCTCTTAATACTTCAGAGTCAAAGCTGTCTAGGATTAGTGTCAAAGCTGAGGGGGCTGGGAAATGCAGAGAGTTCCACAGACAACTGCTAAGCAGTTAGATTTCTGCCACAGCATCTCCAGATCTCTTCTCTCTGGAATCTGTTACATCCAGATATTATTCTACCAATGACTCTCCAAATCAACTCCTGATATATCCTGATTCTCCCTCCCCCTCTTCCATCCCTTAGCCTATCTTTTTTATTTTTTTGGACCATGTCTCACTTTATGGCTAAGGCTGCTCTGCTTTCCTGAGGTTCACTAAGTAATAATGTCTCTTCTCCCAAGTCCTGGCATATCTTGGCTTACTTTTCTTTCCTAAAGCACTTTCCACTCTTGGCTTCTAGTATACCACTCTCTTTCCTTAGTTCCCCTTCTGGTGGTTTTGCTGCAACCTCCATTTCACCCCAGCTTGATCTGGAAAGCCCCATCCCGTCTCTCTCCAAACCCTGCCCTCTCACACTATGTCCAATAAAGGGAAGGCACCAAAAAGTCTATTCTGCATTCCTGGCGGCCTCAGCAGTTCCACCCCTGAAGTTGCCAGCAGCCCACGTACCTGCCTAAAGTGGTCAGCTTTTGACCATACTTGGGCATAAACCCAGCTGTGGTGGACACGTCATCACCCCTCAACTACAGGCTATATAACCTCCCTGCTTCAGTTCAGATGCACGACTTCTCTGGCCTCAATCTCTGGGACTGGAGAACTCACCTGAGAGTTGCTTTGCTTAAATAAACCTGCTATTTTACTTTTTCAATTCGGCTTGATCTGGCTTACCGCATTGCCTTGGTGGAGAAACCTATTATTCATGGACAGAAAACCCATTATTTCGTGGACTACTCATCTGAGCCTTTTTACAGTTCCAATTGGAGGGGCCCAGAGTTCAGTCCTTGCTTCTCTTCTGTCTTCATTCAGGGCCTCTGTGATCTTTTTTTGGTTTCATAGTTATAAATTACTTCTACACGTTAATGGATATGACTTTTATTTCTAGCCTCAATCTTCCTTTTATTTACCGGCATACACACATAACTGTTTAGTTTGCCATCTTAAGCTTATGCGTCCAAAACCAAGATCCCAATTTATCCTCTCTTTAAAGGATGTTCCTTAGATTGGCAGTGGTGGTGCATGCCTTTAATCCTAGTTCGAGGCCAGCCTGGTCTATAAGAGCTAGTTCCAGGTCGGGCTCCAAAAGCTACAGAGAAACCCTGTCTTGAAAAATGAATTAAAAAAAAAAAAAAAGGATGTTCCTTGCTAGGTGTGGTGGCACACACCCAAAATTCTAGCACTTGAAAAGGTACAAAGCAAGCAAGTTCTGTCTTATCTAAGTGAGACCTTGTCTCAAAACAAACAAACAAACAAACAAAAAACACCCAAAAGACAAAAAGATGGAAGGGTGGTTGGAAGTTGGCTCAACAGTTAAAAATATTTACTGCTGTTCTAGAAGACCCAAGTTTGGTTCCCAGGCCTACAACTGCCTATAACCTCCACTCCAAGAAGCAGATGTCCTCTTCTGGCCTCCACAGGGTGTGCACACAAGTGGCAAACATTTACAGAGATATGAGGATGACTCAGTCCATGAAGTGCTTGCCTTGCAAACAAGAAGACATGAATCCCATGCCCAGAACCAATGTGAAGATGCTGGGTTTAGGGCCACTTGTGATCCCAGTGCTGTGGAGGCAGACACAAGAGGATACATAGTGAGTTTAGTCTTTTAACACAAAACTGAGCACTGTGGCTCAGGGCCTATAATCCCAAAACTTCATAGGCTAATGCCAGAAGGTTGATGAATGATTGGGGCTAGTCTGTGAGTGAGACCTTATCTCAAAGACAGACAAGGGATGAGGCTGTTACTTAGTTCAATCTTCATCTCTGCATTAAAAAAGCTCTGCATAGTGACATTCACTTCCAATCCTAGTGCTTCAGAAGTAGAGGCAGCAGCTTGGGATATCTATCTTAAAAAATTAAAATAAGGGGCAGGGAAAAAAATAAAATATAATGTAGGCAGAGGCTGTTGTTGTGGTACATGTCTGTAATCCCAGCACTTCAAAGGGTCGAGAAAAGAGTGTCACCGTCAGTCATGAGTTTGTGGGCATCCAGAACTAGAGTGAATCCAAGGCCAGTCTAGCTACAGTGTCTCAATAAAACCCAAACTAGGGGGGCTGGAGAGATGGCTCAGTGGTTAAGAGCATTGCCTGCTCTTCCAAAGGTCCTGAGTTCAATTCCCAGCAACCACATGGTGGCTCACAACCATCTGTAATGAGATCTGGTGCCCTCTTCTGGCATTCACGCAGAAAGAATATTGTATACATAATAAATAAATAAATATTTAAAAAAAAACCCAAATTAGGGCTTAGGGATATAACTTCGTTGATAGAATGCCTGCCTATAATGCATAAAGCTCTGGGTTTGAGTCCTGCACTGTATAAAACCATGTATGGGACTGGGGAGAGAGCCCAGTTGCTAAAGCACTTGCCAGTTAAGCTTAAGAACCAGAGTTGAATCCTCTGTAAAAAAAAAAAAAAAAAGAAAAAAGAAAAGAAAAAGAAAAAAAAAAAAGCTGGGCAAGATGGGTGGTGGGGGTACATGCCTTTAACTCAGCACTTGGGAGGCAGAAACAGGCGGATGTCTGAATTCGAGGCCAGCCTGGTCTGCAGAGTAGAGGAGGATAGCCAAGGCTACCCAGAGAAACCTTGTCTCAAAAAAACCAAGCCAGGTGGTGGTGGTGCACGCCTTTAATCCCAGCACTCGGGAGGCAGAGGCAGGTGGATCTCTGTGAGTTCGAGACCAGCCTGGTCTACAGAGCTAACAACAACCAGCTCCTAGGAGACCCAATGCTCTCTTTTGGCCTCAGGCGCCCATACACACATATGTATACACATTCATATCCATGAATAAAAGCTAAATCTTTAAATAAACAGGTGTAGTGACACACCTGTAATTTCAACTCTTGGGAGGTGGAGGCAAGAGGATCACAAGTTAATTTCCTTAACTATATGAGTTTGAAGTCAACCTGGGATATATGTCTCAAAAACATAGTAAGTGGGGTCTGAGAGATGGCTCAGCAGTTTAGATCAGAGCATATACGTCTCTTGGAGAATGCTTGGGCTTGATTCCCAGCATCCGGGTTAGGCAGTAGACAACTGCTTCTACTCCAGCTCCAGTGGCTCCAATGCCCTCTTCTGGCCTCTTAGGGTACTACACTCACATGCACAACTCCCCTCCTCCACATAAACAAATAAAATAAAATTAAATTGAAATTAAATTAAAATATTAAAAATGAGTAAATAATAGTGGGAGGAAGACAGCAAGACAAAAATGGTTCCTTTCACAGAATAACTTATGAATGTTAAGTGATAAATGCTTGTAGCTAATAGTTGATCATTTCTTTTTCTTTTTTTTTCAAGATAGGGTTTCTCTGTGCAGTCCCAGCCTTCTCGGAACTCATTCTGTAAACCAGGCTGGCCTTGAACCCAGAGATCCACCAATTTCTGCCTCCTGAGTGCTGGGAATAAAGGTGTGAGCCACCACACTGGGCTCAATAGGCGACCATTTCTTATCAATTCCATGATTATCTGATCGGTCCAAGCCACCATTATCTCTCTAGCAAATTATTGCCACAACCTCCTTACCAGTCCTGATGTGTCCCACCACTCTGCCCTGGCATTCAAGGTGAGCCTCTGGGAACAGGTCAGGTGACGTTGTTCCTCTGCTCACAGGTCTGCAATACCTTCGCCTCACTTAGCAAGAAAATCAGCTTCCTCCTGAAGGCACAAGGCCCTTCCCCTTATTTCTCCAAGCTTTTCTGCCCCTTCTTCCCACCCCTTTGCTACATCAGCTCAGCTTATCCTGAACACCTCTTCACGTAACCTTTGCCCTTACTCTATCCTCACCTGGCTTCCTTTATAGCCCTTTCTAGGCTAGTCCATGACTCACTCCCTCACTTCAGCTTGTTGCTGAAGCACCTTACCAGAGAGGCCTTTCCCACAATAAACCTCTTCACTCTGATTTTTTTTTTAGATTGAAGGCCACCCTCCATGAGGCCTGCTACACACGAGACATGCAGGGAATTAAACCAACATCTAATGAATAAATATCTTTGGCAGAGAAAGAAAATGAAAGGTCTGTGACAGCGGGGAGGAGACAGAAATCTTTAATAAATAAATAAATAAAAAACATTTCCACCTACAAAAGGAAATAAACTACAGGATACGGAAGAAAAAAAAAAGAAAGGTCTGTAACAAACACTAGCTTTACAGGTACCTGGGATCAGGCAAGCTGTCTTATAGAGACAGCTTGTCTTTGAAAGTAATCAAGTCTTCAGGAAAAACAGCTTCGTAGTTAGAGGGACTGGTTTTACTGGTCTCAGTTTGTTTTCTCACTTATAAAATGGTATGGAATGGAAGCCAGACAGTGGTGGTACACGCCTTTAATCCCAGCACTTGGAAGGCAGAGGCAGGCAGATCTCTGTGAATTCGAAGCCAGTCTGGTCTACAGAGCAAGTTCCAGGACAGCCAGAGTTATTGTTACACCGAGCAATCCTGCCTGAATTAATTAATTAATTAATTAATTAAAACAAGCAAGCTATGGAATGGAGATATCCTTCAAACAGCTGCCTCTGATTTATGGGGTGGTAAGACTAAATGAGATAATACACGTGATCTGGCTATATAGAGTAGGCATATCATATATTCAGTTGCTGTTATTAGCACATTGTGGTCATTCTTAGCATTCAGACTGCCAGATCCGGTGGTCTCTGTCCTTCAAATGAATTTGGGAATTTGCTCAGTAAGCCAGGACCTGATGGATGACCTTAGGAAGCCAGGTGAACTCCAGTTTGAAGGCTTCCCCACAACCCCCACCCCAATGTCAGGTCAAAGAGTCATGCATGCACCTCAGCCTCAGAGTACCAAGTAAACTGGCTGATCTCTGGCTCTTCCAAGTTTACCTCCTGGGTCTGCATAATTCCCCTCTTTGTGGTCTTGTACTTCTGGTTTAAAGATCCAAACAAGTTCTACACCAGCTTCACTCTGTCAGTATGCCTTTTGTGCTTCCAGTAAGGAGCCCAGTGTTTCTGAGTATACCCAGCCTGGTACCTGCCTGGGGAAGGGATCAGGGTCAGCTGTCTAGAGCTTTTCTCACATCAGTTCCTCTGCCATGTGAGATCACACAGCATCTTTATCCTCTCAGAGGTCGGGCCTGGTGAAGCAAACAGCTTTCTGGATCCCCACCCTCTCAGGCAGGAAGGTAGAGTGGATCAGGTCAAGCCCACCTCTCACCTCCACTGGAGCTTTAACTTTTGCAGCTGACGCTCCTGGAAAACTGGGCCTGAAGCAGTTAGGCATGAAGCTCCAGAAATCTCCACAGGAACACTTTTTAGGCAGCTCCTCTAAATGTCCGCAGGGCATGCAACTTTTCCTAGAAGCTCCCAGTAGCCTGTGAGTGACGCCACCGAATGAACTGGTGTTGTCCCTCCCTCAGAGGGCTCCTGAGAGGGGAGGGTCTTGCAAAAGCCCCTTCTTACTGGCTCCTAACCACCTTGATTCTCCTCCCCATTCTGACAGGGCTACGCCTTTGGCCTTGACCGTTTCGTCCACCGGGGAGGGTGAAGCCGAATGTTTGACAGAAGGGGCCAGTTGAGGCTGTGCTGTGGGTGTTTGGGCAGGACGCCTACTTTACACTGAGCCTAGCCTGATCCTGGTCACCTCTGGAGGCCACTCCTCTTCCTGACAAAGGCTGCTCACATTTCCCAAGCAAACTCCCCTAGTGTAAGGGCAGCCTCTTTATCTGAGAAAGGACACCCTTGAGAACGAAGTCGCAAGATTGCGACCCTTCCATGAGCTGCCTTGCTCACTCCACCTCTCAGTCGCTATTTAAGAGACCTCTAAGGGCCAAATACGTCCGAATTGGGGGTTGGTGTCTTACCCAGCTACTGCTGCCTATGGGACATTGCCCTTCCAGCCAAAGAATGAGTTCTCGCCTCATCATTCATATTGCCCAGTTGGGGCCAGCTGGCTGACGGACCCCAAAGAGACGCAATACTCCTATCGGTGCAGTAGATGGCCGGGACCCCCCAGTTTTCAAGCCCCTCCCTCTAAAGATGACAGCTTGCCCGCCTCTCGCCGCTCCCAGGCCACGTGGGTTGGCAGTCGAACTCACCTGTTTCTTGGGGGAACACAGGACCTAAGGAGGGTGCCACTCACTGCCCTCTGCCAGACCCCTGGGGGGATATGAGTGTCCAGCCGTGCCTGGCCTGAGAGTGCAACTTCGTGGGGCTACCGCCCCTGGAGGATACAGACATGGCCACAGCCGATGAACCGATCTCTCCTGCTCACCCTTAACCGGTCACCGGCGCAGGAAGACAGCTTTCACCGGCCTGTGGTGGCGGAGGCCCGGTTCCAGCCGCTTGGCCAGTCCCAGCCCGCCCCTCAGTGCATTGTGGGAAATGTAGTCCGTAGCTCTCCACAGCCTAAACACTGCGGGAGCGGTTCCGGGCTCAGGAGCTCGGCAGAGCCAGAGGCGGGGTCTGACCCAGGTCCCGGGTTGCCTCACCTGGCACCGCCTTCTTCCGTGTCTTAGAGGCCGGCTCCCTACTCCTCCCCCAAAGTGCCCTAGAGGTTTGCTTCAAGGGACGATAAAGGACCTTGGTGTCTCCTGACTGATCGTAGGAGGAAAATGTGATTTTAGGAAATTGGATAAATTGGATAAATGTAACCCAGTCACACTGATGGATGTAGACATATCGAAAAGGCGCACGAATTGTTGCTTTAAAAAAACTGTTGCTTACCCAGGTATATTTCTGAGGTATATTAGTATAAGAATCTAGAAGGCGCAGTTCTCAACGCTTCGCTTAGACTGACCTGGGGTGCTTTTGAAAAGCGTTAATGCCCGGACACCGTCCCTAGAGATCTTAATTGGATGAATGTGGGGAACGAAGCATCGGTTGTATATGTTACAGCTCCCGGGTGATTTCTAAGGGTAAGGAACCACTGCTTGTAATTTTCTAGGCACAAAGGAACAAAACAAGAAAACAAGTTTTCCCAGCAGTCCTTACTTTTGTTTGGAGAACAGTTTAAAGAAGCAAAATCAGGGCATGACAATAGTGTATTTCATATTTTTTCACTTCAGCTTTATGGTTAACTATCCCGATCGTTCTGGGTGAAGAACAGAAGTCAGAAACCCTGACCCTTCCTTGCTGTGGACAAGCACCCTCAGGTTGTCGGTCCCCTGAGTCTCAGTCGGTCACATCAGGAAGTTGGGGAGATCAGTGTCCCTGGGTGTTTTTTTGTTTTTGTTTTTGTTTTTTTTTTTCGTGCCATTCGGAGCCTGTCTCCATGATACCGGCATATGTATGACTGACGTGGTGACAAAGCTGTGATCTTTTACTGGAGACAGCTTTGCACAGGGTGATTAGAACCTGGCAAGTTCCCATGTGAGACTTCATTCCCTTAGATTGGAGTGGAACTTCTCCAACTCTCCACAGGTCTTTCAGGATTTTCCCTCTTCCTGAGCCCAGTGTTCCAGGTTCCCTACCTTGAGTCAAAAAAAATTTATACAGTTTTGTTATATATACTTCATTTCATATTACTTCATTGCAGAAGTGTTTCGAGATATTTGATTACACTATGTAAAGATCTGCCACTGTGATTGGTTTAATAAGAAGTTAAATGGCCAATAGCTAGGCAGGGAAAATAGGCCGAACTTCCAGGTGGAGAGAGAGAAAGAAGGAGGAACCCAGGCTCAGAGAGAGATGCCAGAGGAAACAGAAGGTACAAGATGGAAGAGAGCTGGGCAGTGGTGGCGCACGCCTTTAATCCCAGCACTCAGGAGGCAGAGGCAGGCAGATCTCTGTGAGTTCAAGGCCAGCCTGTTCTACAAGAGCTAGTTCCAGAACAGGCTCCAAAACTACAGAGAAACCCTGTCTCAGAAAAAAAAAAGATGGAAGAGAGGTAATAGCATGTGATAGAATATAGATTAAAATAAATGGGTTTATTTAAATGTAAGAGCTAATTAGAAAAAGCCTATGCTGCAGGACACGCTTTTATAATTAAATTTTCACTAATTTCGTACTCCATGTCATTATTTGGGAGCTGCTGGCAGGACAGAGAACTACTCATTACAAAGGAGTCTAAGGCAAGATTTTTCTTTGTGTGATGATGGGGATTGAACCCAGAGCCTTGCCCATGCCAACAAGTACTCTACCATTGAGCCTTAGCCCTAACTCTAGAACAGTGGTTCTCAACCTGTGGGTCTTGACCCCTTAGGGTGACATATCAGCTATTTATATTATGATTCATAACAATAGCAAAATTACAGTTATAAAGTATCAACAAAAATAATTTTATGGTTAGAGTCCCCACAACATGAGAAATTGTGTTAAAGGGTCTCAGCATTAGGAAGGTTGAGAACCACTGCTCTAAACTGGCGGTGGTGGCGCACGCCTTTAACCCCAGCACTCAGGAGGCAGAGGCAGGTGGATTTCTGTGAGTTCGAGGCCAGCCTGGTCTACAAGAGCTAGTTCCAGATTAGGCTCCAAAGCCACAGAGAAACCCTGTCTCGAAAAACCAAAAAGAAAAGAAAAAGAAAAATGTGGCTCTTGAAGATCTTTTCCCCCAGTTTTTCGAGACAGGGTTTCTCTGTGTAGTTCTGGCTGCCCTGGAACTCACTCTGTAGATCAAGCTGGACTTGAACTCAGAGATCTGCCTGACTCTACTTCCCAAGTGCTGGGATTAAAGGCTTGTGCCATCCCCATCCAGTTCAGGCTCAGAGTCTCATTCTTTTTTTGTGTGTATTTGTATGTTCTGTGTTGATGTATGTGCACATATTCAGGTAACTATGTGCAGGTGTTGTATGTAGGCCAGAGGTCTACAATGGGTGTTATTCTAATCAGCTTCAGCTGTCAAGTTGACACAGCTCACAGTCAACTGAAAAGCAAATCTCAACAAGGGACTTCCCAGATCGTATGAACCACGAGCATCTCTGTAGGGAATTGGGTTTTTTGTTTCTTTGTTTGGTTTTTGGTTTTTCAAGACAGGGTTTCTCTGTTGCTTTGGAGCCTGTCCTGGAACTAGTTCTTGTAGACCAGGCTGGCCTTGATCTCACAGAGATCCGCCTGCCTCTGCCAAGCGAGTGCTGGGATTAAAGGCGTGCCCCACCACTTTCC
>NC_022012.1:80784566-80791486 GCF_000317375.1 Microtus ochrogaster | reverse complement strand
CTAGCTCTGTAGACCAGGCTGGTCTCGAACTCACAGAGATTATGACTGTACTCTTTTCTCTCTCCTAAGCCCATGTACATTTATCCAACAATGTGACCCATTCAGAGGTCTTTTTTGTCTGAATCTGTCTTATTGTGTATCTGTAATAATTTTCTGACCCAGAGAATTTTTTTTAATGATAAGCAGGCATGGCTAGGACTAACACTGTGGCTGTTCCTATTGGCTCCACTCTGTCCAACATGATGGAGGTATGCTCACCTCCCCAGCTCCAGGGATGCAGTGGGTCTATGTCACCATTAAGCAACTTGTAGCGCTCTGCTCATAAATCCCATCTAAGTGCCTTGTGCAGGAACTCCTGAAAGAGCCAGAGCCATTAGTGCCACCAGTACTAATCAAGATGCCATTTCTTAAAAAAGCCACACCTCAGTGGGGTGGAGGTGCCGCATGCCTTTTATCCCAGCACTCCGGAGGCAGAGGCAGGTGGATCTCTGTGAGTTCGAGGCCAGCCTGGTCAACAAGAACTAGTTCCAGGACAGGTTCCAAAGTTACCAAAAACCCTGTCTCGAAAAAACAACAAACAAAAAGCTGTGCCTCTGCTTACAGCCAGCAAGCAGAGCCTATCTGAAAAACTGTGGCTACCAAGAAGCTCCAATTGATTCCCGTTTTTGTGGGTCTAGAAGCCCCTTTATAATTCTTAGGCTTTATGTGGATGTACATTGTCTCTCGGATCTTCTGGCCTGGCAGTCAAAGACTGACACCACTCTGGGACCTCTGGCCCCAGCAAAGCTACCAAGACCAAATTGACACATAGGCCATCACTTCCTGCTTTATCTTATCATTCTCAGATCCCTGCTGGCATTGAAGGTAGACTAACTGTGGCTTTGTTGGTTTAACAGTCACAAGCAAGCAGCGACATTGTTAGTTCATTTCACATGTAAAAATCAAGTCTTGCCTTTTCTAGAGCTACTACGTCTCCTGTTGAGCAAGGCAGACGTGTTTGCCTTGCTAACAGGCTTCATAGTAAAGGATAAACACGTTTGAGATGTAACTTTTTACGAACTGGCTTTGCAGTGACTGCTAATCAAACACTGTGTAAATGGACAAAAACGGTTTTATGTCGGTTCTGAGGTCTAAGAAAGTCTTCTAAGGTGTGTAAAGGTCTGAGGATGGGAAAGTTTAAGAATTTTGAGCATCCAAGAAAGTGTTTATAAGAGTGTAAATGCAAATTGTAAAGGTGTAAGAAGGTGATTTAAGGTAATGAAAGTGGTTTTTTTGTTTTGATTTGTTTTTTGAGACAGGGTTTCTCTGTGGTTTTGGAGCCTGTCCTGGAACTAGCTCTTGTAGACCAGGCTGGTCTCGAACTCACAGAGATCTGCCTGCCTCTGCCTCCTGAGTGCTGGGATTAAAGGCGTGCGCTACCACCGCCCGGCCAATAAAAGTGTTTCATATTTCTTCCCTCACCTATGCTATTGTTACACTAAGATTTCAAAAGTTCAGCGTTGGGGCTGGAGATATGGCACAGAGGTTAAGATCATTAGTTGCTCTTCCAGAGGACCCAGGTTCAATTCCCAGCACCACATGGCAGCTCACAACTGTCTATAACTCCAGTTCCAGGAGGTCTGACACCCTCACTGTCACGCCCCACCCTCGTCCCGCAAGGATGACGCGCGACACCGGAGCTCTTTTTATTTCAGTTTATTCCAGGACTTTATTCACTTATTCCCTCTCTTTCCCTCTCTCCCCAGGCAAACCTCTCCCAGCCCTTAAAAAGGCACGGGCTACCAACCCCAGATTGCCAGGTGGGCACTGCCCATAGGTCCACGCGTATGCAAGCAGCTGATAATCATTCCGTGATCATAGCATAAGTCAGGCCTTAGCCGTCTCAGGAGTTGATTATACATCTCCATCAGGTGTGACTCCATGCAGCTCCCTACACCTCACACAGATATACATGTAGGCAAAACACCAATGTACATAAACTAAAAATAACTTAAAAAAAAGTTCAGCGTTTTAACAGAGATCAATGGAGCTCTGATAATCTGATAAAGCACTCCTATTATCACTCGCAGCTCAGAATTTTAAATTTCCTTTGGTTGTCTTCTAAATATAGACTAAAAGGTGCTTCTCATCAGCCTAAAAACATCTCTGTCCCATCTATACATATTCCGTCTTATGGACAGAGAAAATAATGTCTGTTCTTTTTAACCCAAAGTCATAGCTTTTGCTATGTCTCACAGGCTTGAGTCTACTCTAGCTGTTTCACAGATGCCTGTTAGCTGCTTTATCTATAGTATGGATTTCAGTACAGATTATAAACAATGGTAATGCTAAGAGATCTAATTTTTTTGTTGTTTTGTTTTTCGAGACAGGGTTTCTCTGTGTATCTCTGACTGTCCTAAAACTTGCTTTGTAAACCAGGCTGGCCTGGAACTCACAGAGATCCGCCTGCCTCTGCCTCCCAAGTTCTGGGATTAAAGGTGTGTGCCATGTGAAAAAATTTTATCTCAGGTCGGTCGGTGGTGGTACACACCTTTAATGCCCTGCATTTGGGAGGCAGAGGCAAGTGGATCTCTGTGAGTTCCAGGCCAGCCTGGTCTACAAGAGCTAGTTCCAGAACAGGCTCTAAAACTACAACAAAACTCTGTCTTGAAAAATCAAAAAAAAATTATCTCTTTTTGTAATCTAAAAAACCTCCTATAAGCACCAGGTGGCAGCGGTAGCACCATCCAAGAATCAACTGCAGACTAGAGGCAGCCCCAAGTGACTGTGAGCCCTGGATTCACTGAAAGCTGATGTGAACCAGTTCAACTGATGTGATTGCTCCCTGTCCTGCTGGGTCAGCAAACCAGATGCTTCTGATGAATGCCCATTGCCCGAATCCCCTCCCAGCCTTTGACTAGCATTCCAGCCTTCCTGGGCCCTGCCAACAATGTCCTAATTTCAGAATGAAGAAGTTACAGAAGACAGAACATTGCCCCTTATCCTCTACAAAAGGATGGAATCTTAGGTCAAAAGAAAACTCTCTGGCTTAGGGACAAAATGGATACTTTATAGTGTCTATTAGCATACCAGGAAAAGGTATTTATTAATACCAAATAGATTCAGATTTATCAGCAGGTAGATTTGTTAGCTGAGGTAGTTCTACAACATGATAGGGTACTTCACCTGTTCTTTGTAGAACAGGGAGGTTATTGTGTGGCTTTAAGAGAAAATTCTTTCTTTCTTCCTTTTTAAATTGTTGTTTCTATACAAAACCACTCAGGAATCATGAGAGATAAATTTGGCTATATTAAAAAAAACATTGCAGAAGAAAAGGGGACCTGGGGTGAAATAAATGACTAGTTCCTATTCTCATAATCACTCTGATGTCAGCTACCACAGGGCCCCTGGCCCTTCTGTTTCTGCTCAATCTATTGGCCCTTGCGTCATTAATGCCTTAACTAGATTAATAAATTCCTGTCTGGGTGCCACTAAGCTGATGGTTATTAGATTCCAATATAAACAGATAACTACACAGAATCAAGGATTTTACTCAGGATACAACTCGAGGGGGGAAAGTGAGGGCTAAATTCCTGTGCTCAAGAGATCTATAAAACACAGATACTTCTAAGCTATAAGCCCCACTTGCCCAGACAGATAACTTCATGGAATGCTAGGGGCCATTGCTCATGTAAGACAATAAGCCACATGTTTTCACTTCTGCAAACAAGGTTGGTGGCCCCAACTGCACAGTATACGCTTGATCACACATAGGCAAGAGGTATGAATACAAGAACATTAGGCTGCATGCTTGCTCCCAAGTGAACGAAGGTGGGAAGTACATAGCCTTGTGGGTTTTTGCCTTTAAAAGCACTGGACTAACTTAATTTGCAACCATTCTCTGGGAACCCCGGGTATGAAGCTGGTCAGTGTCCACAGTCCTGGCCAGTACTTAATAAAACTTGTTTCAAATTTGGCTCAGAAAATTGTGGTAGTGTTCTTATTCTTGCCCTGAGGGATTAACAGTGTAAAGACATACACAACCAGTTCTCTAGCTCAACTTTTTATGCTGCAGAAAAAACTGAGATACAGAGTTGACAGTTGGGTACTTTAATTTGGAATTCAGGATGTTAAGGTTGTTGTTTTTTTAAAAAATGCTGCAAGATCCCCGCGGCAGTAGGCAGCAGAAATGCTGTAGGTCCCAAATGGTGGTAGAGGGCCATGTGGTGGCAGGCAGGGGGCTCTGGGAGCAGCCAGTCCCAGGCAGAAATGGCTGCCGGTCCCAGAGCGGTGGCCTGAGCAGTGGTGGTGGGTCATGTGGTGGCAGACAGCGGGCCCTGGAACAGCCAGTCCCAGGCAGAGACGGCTGTTGGTCTCAGAGCAGAGGTGGCGGGCCATGTGGCAGCAGGCAGTGGGCCCCAGGCAGAGACGGCTGCTGGTCCCTGAGCAATGGCTGGTCCCAGGCAGGGAGACACATGGCGGGCGGGCAGGCAGAAGACAGAAACATGGATAGACACGACATGCAGGGTGAGGTTGAATGTTTATTCAGGGGGTTATGGAGGAGGAAGGGTGAAGGGGGGGGACAGAGAGAGAGAGAGAGAGAAAGAGAATAGAGGAGAAAGAGACAGAGAAGGGGGGAAGCAGAGAAGTGGGGAGAGAGTCTCTGAGAGGAAGATGGAAAAGAGAACAAGCTCAGGCCGGAAGCTGAAGATCAGCCTGCCTCAGCAGATGGGGAGGGGAGTGGGTGTGGCTTATCTCTTAAAGGGACCAAAACCACAACAAAGGTCATTGCAAGAAATGCAAATTCTCAGGGTGTCTGTCACTAATGTTTAAACTCATGGTCTTGGACAAGATGACCAAGGAAGTGAAGGCAGACTCTAGCTTGGAGAATAACATTTAAACCCTGAGGTACACCAGTGCTGAGTAGCTCTAAGGGAGGGAAAAAAAAAGCAGCAACATAAAACTAAGTCCTCAAACCTAACCTTGAACTCACCGGAGGCCTAGAATGACCTTGAACTCCTGACCTTCCTGCTTCCTGCCAAGTGCTAGGATTACAGGACTGTTTCTTAACTGTTTATGCAGTTCTGGGGATTGAGTCCAGAGCTTGCCATACTAGCCAAGCAATCTACTAACCGAACCACATACCCAGCTTAAAATACATCAAAGGTGTTTTTTTATTGTCTAAATTAATGAAGTTGGAGCTGTTTAGTAAGACTGGGCAGTGGTGGTGCAGGCCTTTAATCTCAGCACTCAGGAAGCAGAGGCAGGTGGATCTCTGAGTTCGAGGACGGCCTGGGTCTACAGAGCAAGTTCCAGGGCAGTTTCTAAAACTACACAGAGAAACCCCGTCTTGAAAAACCAGGGAAAGAAAGAGCTGATTAGTAAAACTGACCCAGAAAGATACCCACACCTGGAATGAGGAGTTTAGCTCCTAGAGTGGAGATTCACTTGAACAAGCAAATCCTCACAGGAGAAGGATCCTGTCAGACAAGAACACTATCCTCTTGCCTTCATCTTATTTAGGGTCACATGTCTGCAGTAGCCAAAGTAAGAGCTTCAATTAATTTTAGCTAAAAGGCCAAGACATGCTCAAAGTAAGGATTTAATCACAAGTAAAAAATAAGAGACAATAAACCACGAGAGAATCAGATGAGAAATGATGGAATAATCTTTTTCAGCAGAACAAGAAAGCAGTTGCCTTACCAGAGCTACAAAGTGATAAAGGAAGAAAGGAAAACCTCTTCAAAATCTCAGAGAAGGACGATGGTGAGTGCTAGGCCCGACTCCCTGAGTTCAACACTCTAGTCCCACATGGTGAAAGGAGAAAATTGACTCCCTCAACTTGTCTTCTGACCTGTGCACATACATCTTACTAACTGTCCCCCCTCTCTACCTCCCTCCCTCTCTGTCCCTCCCTCTCAGGAACGAATATAATAAGGTGGACTACAGGGATGCATTTCTGCTCTTCCGGGGACCCTTGTTCAGTTCCCAGCACCCATATCAGGTGGCTCACAGCAGCCTGGAACTCCAGCTCATGTCTGACAGCCCTCTTCTGGCCTCCAAGAGCACCTGCACGTGCCCTTTTCTAGTATCCAGTAGTATGCCTGAATACACGTGCTAGATACCCACACATACGTATAAAAATTTTTAAATCTTAGCTGGGCAGTAGTGGTGCACACCTTTAATCACAGCACTTGGGAGGCCTAGGCAGGTGGATCTCTGTGAGCTTGAGACCAGCCTGGTTTACAAGAGCTAGTTCCAGGACAGGCCCCCAAAGCTACAGAGAGAGCCTATCTCGAAAAACAAAAAACAAAATTTAAATCTTTTAGGCTGGATGTGATGGCACACACCTTAGATCCCTGTCAGGAGCCGTTTCCTCCTAAAATTATTACAGGAACCATCACCCTGGGGAATCTGCAGAGAACCCCACACCCCCAATTGCACTAAGAACCATTCTATTGACAGAGCCTACCCCACACCCAATTAGCTGTTAATAGAGAGCTGTTAGCAGAACCTGCCCCACATTCCAAACTATCTAGAGAACTTGGTGTGTCAACTCGTGACTTCCTGGCCTACGTGACCTGACTGAACATAACCTCCTGGCCTACGTGACCAACGTGAATTACGCGGCAAAAGTCCAGTCCCCCGTGCCCCCACCAAATTCCTTATCCTATATAAGATGTAACCCTGTCTCTAATAAACGGAGGCTCTGACAAACCTAGCATGGCCTCCTTCCTCTCTCTCTCCCATTATCTTACAGATAGTACCTCACCGGGACCCTGGAATTACTGAACTGCCAGGCGGGTTACAATTCCTAGACTGAGTAACCCACCCAAGGCGGTTTACAGATTCCAGCACTGGAAGAAGGTAGAGGCAGCAGATCCCTAAGTTTGAAGCTAGCTCTGAGTTTCAGGACAGCCAGAGCTATATATTGAGACCTT